>NC_069499.1:198664514-198893692 GCF_027579735.1 Bombina bombina | reverse complement strand
AGTCGCTGAGAGAGAGAGAGAGAGAGAGAGAGAGAGAGAGAGAGAGAGAGAGAGAGAGAGAGAGAGAGAGAGAGAAAGAGAGAGAGAGAGAGAGAAAGAGAGAGAGAAAGAGAGAGAGAAAGAGAGAGAGAGAAAGAAAGAGAGAAAGAGAGAGAAAGAGAGAGAAAGAGAGAGAGAGAAAGAGAGAGAGAGAGCGCGAAAGAGAGAACGAGAGTGCGAAAGACAAAGAACGAGAGTGCGCGAAAGAGAGAGAGAGAGAGCTAGCACGAGAGCACGAAAGAGAAAGAGAGCAAGAGCGCGCGAAAGAGAAAGAGCGCGCAAAAGAGCGAGATCACAGACCAAGGAGAGAGCTGAACCTGACAGTTTTCTAGTTAGTGTGAGCTAAAAGAATGACGCGCAAGGCTGTACCGAGTGGACATATCCTATAGTAACGAACAAATAGGAATAATGTTCAAGGAGCTATGGCTTCTGAGGTTTGCCAAACTCTGCAAATGCATTTAATTGTATCTAAAACGTGTAAATAATTATAGTGAAATAAGTTAATGTATATAACAGGGGTGACAAGTTCATGCCAAACTTAGGGGTAGCTACAAGGTTTCAGGAACAAAATGGAGAGAGCGAAAGAAAGAGCGAGAGAGAAAGAGCGCGAAAGAAAGAGCGAAAGAAAGAGCGAGCGAGCGAAAAAGAGCAAAAAAAGATCTATGCCCATTTTTGTATATTACATGCCCTTATTTCACCACCAGATGCGATGATCAAAAATAAATAAAAAACAACTCTCAAACTTTGGGTTTCTCACTAAAATTATTATTTACATACCGCTTGTGCAATCTGTGTAGTGTAGGGATTACCCTCCCACGTGACACATCCCACCCCCTGATCAGTCCCAAACACATCTCTTCCCCCTCCCTTACACCCCACTAATCACCACCATCTTACATACTGGCAGACAGTGTGCCAAGGCAATTTTTTTAAAATTAATAATTTTTTCTATTTTCTGCAGTGTAGGTTCCCCCCCATTACCATCCAACCTCCTTGATCCCTCCCAAACAGCTCTCTAACCTCCCCTCTAATTAGTGTCCGCCATCTTATGTACAGGCAGCTGTCTGCCAGTACCTATGAAATACCTTAGCATATACTTATTTTTATTTTATTTATTTATTATATTTTTTCTGTAGTGAGTTTGTGACAAATTAAACCTTTTCAATGTCACAATAGAGAGGTGTGCGCCTGACTGGATTAATAGCATGCAGCTCTGTTTCCCTTAACCTTGTAACTCTACAAAGGCCCTTAAAAAGGGACACCACATTAACCCCTAAATCCTGTCCACACCACCCTATTTAATACTCACTGCCACCACCAAATCTCTTTAAATAAAATTGGGTGTTTTGGAACCCTAATAACTCACACAATTTAACAATTAGATAACGTGCCTGTAACCTTGTCTCAAAAGAGTGAATTCAGATATTAGAGCCCAAAGACAGAATGAGATTTTCTATGTGTTTAATAATAAAAATAGTAATACAGGTTACACAGTGCCAAATTATAGAAACATTTAAAATAACCTACAGGTGCGAAGTTACAATTCTTTAAAAATAGAATAAACTAGCACAATACCATACACTTATTACCAAAGTTCCAGTGGTCTATATATGGGAGTCCCCCAACCTATCCCCATCCAGCGATAGTTTGTCAGGGACCCCCCACCACAATTTTTTTCTTTAGTGTAGATCCCCATCCTTCCCTGTCCCTTTATTTTTTTTCTGTAGTGTGGGGCCATCCTACTCCTTAGTAGAGAAAATAAAAACGAACGATCCATCCAGTAAAAGTAACAGCTTTATTCTTATGATTAAAAAAAGTCAAAACATCCATATGGAGAAACATAAAAGGTGCTGTGTATTAGGATGGCTTACGTGCTTCGGCATAAGCCGTAATCATAGCTATCCCCCTCCCATCTCCGGATTCGTGTTTTTGTTATTTCTCATTAATACCAATCTTATTTTGTTTTCTTCTTTTCCTTTACCAATGTCAGATCACCTTAACCCCCTTTTTTTATACAATGTGTATCATTGTCAATTAAAAATCGGCATCTTTATAAACACCTATACACCATAGTTGTTAATCATACACTATACTTTATTCCACCACATTTGATTTAGATAATTGTTATTGATAACAATTGATTGCATCAGTTTTTAATCTATTCACACATCATTGGATGATTTGAAAACTCCAGATAGCCAATGAAACACAATGTGGCAGCTTAAATAAAGCGGCTTTTTTACTTGTTTTTATAGGTCTTTTGCCTGATTAAACGAATATTGGGTCGAGAAACGCGTTAAAGATTAAAAACACAGTTTTATATTGCATCATGTAGGTGTCGGCCTTATAACTTCCACGGAAGTAACTTTGCACGTTATCACTATACAAGTGATTTTTATCCAGTTCATTGCTGACCTGTGCTTGCTGGAAGCTGCGTACTATCCTGTTTAGACGCTGATTGGAGAATATATCCGCCCTGATACGGGGGTAGAAGTATCCAGTTAGCTGACTACTGAGAGTGTCAGCCTGCCTGTTTGCACTTTCCAAGTGCCACCACAATTGTGAGTTTGATCACATTTGCAAACGGAGTTCACTATGAGGCACCCTTCTCTTTTTAATTGGCTAAAGGGGTTAAACTGATGTAGAAATTAACAGGACATGCATGCTTATGTAAGCTAATGCCAAGTAATAAAAACCTCACTGGCTGAAAAGTATAACAGCCTCTGTCCTACTGGTAAACAGGGACAAGCCTCAAAAACATTTTATTCAGGTCTAGAACATTTTTTAAAAATACAATTTTCCCCCTAAAATAATAATAAATAAAATAAATGCATGTCTATTTAGGGGTTTGGCCTCTTTCTATACACATACTGTTCCTGTATATGTGTGCCTGTTGACATGCAAATATATGCATTATCATTTGTAGAGTACAAAGATACATATTTACACAATAAATAAAAAATAGGAGTTTTATAACACACACTGCCTGGACTGGCTTAATTTTATCTCACTGGGAGGCCCAATAAAGCACAGCATTCTCTTAATAAGAGAGACAGCTTACCTACCCTGAACAGTCATGTCAATAATTGCCTTTTATATCAAGTTAAGGCCTAGAACAATTACACAGCAGTCCAAGCCTTTGCCACGTGCCTACTGGTTACCAAGGAAACAAAAGCTACTAAAGAGGGGGAAAATAGGTCTTTATGACTTAAAGTGTGCATGTAGGCAAATCCTTTATGGAGACGGTAAAAAAATGCAACAACACCCTGATAGAGATAATATATATATATATATATATATATATATATATATATATATATATATATATATATATATATATATATATATATATATATATATACACACATATATATATACATACATACATACATACATACATATATATATATATATATATATATATATATATATATATATATATATATATATATATATATATATATACACACACACACACACACACACATCAGCTGCTTTGGTAATCCTGGCTGTGGCTTTTCTATAAAGAATCACACTTACTCTGTCCTATCTAAACTAGAAACTGTCACTGGAGGTTGTGCAAGATTTCCATTTATTTAAAAAATAAAACAGTGACAGCAGGCAAATTGGTTCCTGGGAGTAGCTTATAAAGTCACATGAAGCTTTCCAAGCATGAATGTAGCAAAACAAAAATGTTGTCAAGAAAACTAGCTCAGAGTAACAAAAGCAAGCATACTAGGTGTCATTTTAGTAAATACATTAGTTTGTACAGTCTGTTCTGATAAACGACTGCGCTTATCAGGTTGCCAAAATGTTCATATATGGAATGTAAACAGAAGTCATAAAAACAGTTAGGGTTACTCATTACAGTTCTCATAATTGTTTGTTACCCTGCAGCTTCTTCGCAGAAGTTATGGAGGGGATGAGACTGCCATGCAAGGCTAAGAGACTGCCATGCAAGGCTGTAACCTGAGTGGACATATCCTATAGTAACAAATAGTAGTCAGGAGTAATGTTCCAGGAGCTATGGCTTCTGAGGTTAGTCAAACTCTGTAAATGGATAAAATGTTTAATTTAGATTTAGCCCAATTAAAATAAAGCATTTAATTGTATGTAAAACATTTAAATAGAGAAATAAGTCGATATACATGACAGGGGCGACAAGTTCATGCCAAACTTAGGGGCAGCTACAAGGTTTCAGGAACAAAAATGAAGGAATTTATTAATGATATTACAACAAACTATAAAAAGTTAGAATGCAGAAGAAATAAAACACAAAATTAAAAGACCGAGGCACACACATACATATTACAGCACAACAGGGTCTTACATTGTACAAGGCTGGTCAAAACTGCTTTGAAATAATACTGAGAAAAGGAACAGAACCTGAGATACTCAAGCTTCCTGGGTATTGTCTGCTGTCAAATATTGTTTCTAAAAATGCCATATGGATTGTATTACCTTCATCTTCTTGTAAGGAAAAAGAAAAGAAAAAAAAAACAAGAAAAAAAAAACAAGCACGCTGTCTGAAACATCTGAAGCCTTAACTGGTGGTCTTAAATGCTTTCCAAAATTTAGTGCTTATGTGCATGCAAGGAGATGTACAGCTTATTCTGCCAGAAGATGAGGAAGCATGACTATGACTGATCACTGATAGGTTTATATCAAGATCAAAGTGATATTATATGGGTGGCCAGACAAATTAATTTTCCCCTCCAAAAAATAAAAAATATTGTTAAATATATGTGTGGCTTGGCACCCTTTTAGTCAATACTTTTTTCTACCTCTTTTTGCCAAGGTAACAGCTCTGAGTCTTCTCCTATAATGCCTGATGAGGTTGGAGAATACATGGCAAGGGATTTGAGACCATTACTCCATACAGAATCTCTCCAGATCCTTCAAATTTTGAGGTTTGACGCTGGTGGACTCTCCTCTTCTGTTCACCACACAGATTTTCTTTGTGGTTCAAGTCAGGGAACCAGGATCATGGCCATGGCAGTACCTTGATTTTGTGGTCAGTAAACAATTTTTGTGTTGATTTTGATGTATGTTTTGGATAATTCTCCTGCTGGAAGACCCAACCACTGCCTATTGTAAGCTTTCTGGCAGAGGCAGTCAGGTGTTCATTTAATATCTGTCCATGATGCCATGTATCCAAACAAAATGTCCAGGTCCTCTGGCAGAAAAACAGCCCCAAAACATTAAAATTACATCACCATATTTAATCAAGGGCATGAGGTACTTTTCCATATGGCTACCACTCTGTGTACACCAAACTCACATCTGGTGTTTAATGCTAAAAAGCTCTATTTTTGTTTCATCTAACCATAGAACTCAATCCCATTTGAAGATCCAGTAGTGTCTGGAAAACTGAAGATCATTCATTTTGTTTTTGGATGAGAGTAGAGGCTTTTTTCTTGAAACCCTTCCAAACAACTTGTGCTGATGTAGGTGACGCCGGATTGTAGTTTTGGAGACTTTCTGACCCCATGAGACAACCAACTTCTGCAATTCTCCAGTGGTGATCCTTGGAGATATTTTGCCAACTCAAACCATCCTCTTCACATACATACATACATACACACATATACACCCTCTTTCAGGTTGATTCCTAACCATTTCCAGTTGACTGGAACTTTAGATTATTGCCCCGATGGTGGAAACTGCCATTTTCAAATCTTTTTGCTATTTTCTTATAGTCACTTCCTATTTTGTGAAGCTCAACAACCCTTTGCCGCACATCACAGCTATATTTCTTTGTCTTACCCATTGTGATGAATGACTAAGGGAATTTACCCTATGTGTGTTACCCTATGTGTGTGAATTGCCTTTTCCTAGTCACCCATGTGCACTAAAAAAAAAAATAGATATATCAATGGAAATATACGTCAAAATATATTTTCCCATATGAATTCATAGGGGTGGCAATTGTGGCACACATTTAACTTTTTTTTTTTTTCTTTTTTTTTTATAAACCTGCGTTGTGTTTGCAATTGTTTGATATCCATGAGAGCAGAGTATTTTTGCATCTTTTTTGAACAAAAGATCAAAAGGTTAAACAATAGACAATTTTTCTCAGCCTGCTTTGCTCATATTTACCAAGGGTGCCAATATTAGTGGATGGCACTGTATATACACAAACAATAGAAGCACACCCCTGTGCAATATCACTTAGATGTCAAGTGATTAACAAATGAATCACCTCTCAATAATTGCATTATTTCTAAGTTGACAAGTAGAGTATTTCTGCAACAATGATAATTTACTCCATATTATAATATTGCAGTATATCAGCTCTTTTGTTTAAAGTAATATCCAATGCCCTATGGCTGGGTTCCTAGAGCCATTAACATGGAAAGGGAATACACTTAAATATATCAAGCAAGTTTGATAGAGGATTAATAAATACTTATTAACAAAACAGACAAAGCATTCATAAAAGGTAAAAATTAAAAACTACTTTTATTCTAAGCTTTATTAAAACATTTTGTGGCAAGGCTAACAATCAACCATTTCATATATTGACGTAGAGTATTTCTTCTTATGCACAATCAAAACAAAATACTTTAAAAGACTATATTGGAAATACAGGCCCCAAATTAAAAGCTAGAAATGTGCATTTAAATGGGATATTAGTTTTTATTTTAATCAAACAAATATCCAAATGTATGCACCAAAGAAAATGTAAGAAAAAAAAAAAAACACAAACACAGTAACTTCTGTATTCATTCTTTTGCTTTATTTTTTTTCAAGGGGTCTGGAGAAAGTTGCTGCTGTTAGCGCGGCCAGGACCCTGGCAAGAAGAGTATCGAGTTAACACGTTTAGAGCATTAAGGTAAGCATTCCAGCTACAGGTGAACTTTTGACCTGTAGCTTTGAACATTTACATTAGTGCAGCCAACGTATATTCAGGGGAAACACAATTTTCCTGAATACTCTGTTTCATCATTTTAGACAAACCGAAAATGGCTTGGCTGCACAAGTCTAGTAGAAACTCAATGCTACACAAGTGAATATACCTGTGATCACTGACACACAAATTAGATCCCTGAAACAAAACTAAGCACACCTGTTATTTCCAATTATCCTAATTGCATTAACATGGTTATAAAATGGTCTGTGAACACCAGAAGTTTCTCAATATTGGACCTATGGGCTGTGTCTATCTGCATCATGGCTCCACATGGAAAAGAATTGCCAGAGGAATTGAAAAAATATATTTTATGCTTACCTGATAAATTCATTTCTCCTGTAGTGTAGTCAGTCCACGGGTCATCCATTACTTATGGGATTATAACTCCTCCCTAACAGGAAGTGCAAGAGGATCACCCAAGCAGAGCTGCTACATAGCTCCTCCCCTCTACGTCATATCCAGTCATTCGACCGAAACCATACGAGAAAGGAGAAACTATAGGGTGCAGTGGTGACTGGAGTTTAATTAAAATTTAGACCTGCCGTAAAAACAGGGCGGGCCGTGGACTGACTACACTACAGGAGAAATGAATTTATCAGGTAAGCATAAATTATATTTTCTCCTGTTAAGTGTAGTCAGTCCACGGGTCATCCATTACTTATGGGATACCAATACCAAAGCTAAAAGTACACGGATGACGGGAGGGACAGGCATGATCTTTACACGGAAGGAACCACTGCCTGTAGAACCTGTCTCCCAAAAACAGCCTCCGAAGAAGCAAAAGTGTCAAATTTGTAAAATTTTTGAAAAAGTGTGAAGTGAAGACCAAGTTGCAGCCTTGCAAATCTGTTCAACAGAGGCCTCATTCTTAAAGGCCCAAGTGGAAGCCACAGCTCTAGTAGAATGAGCTGTAATCCTTTCAGGAGGCTGCTGTCCAGCAGTCTCATAGGCTAAACGTATTATGCTACGAAGCCAAAAAGAGAGAGAGGTAGCCGAAGCTTTTTGACCTCTCCTCTGTCCAGAATAAACGACAAACAGGGAAGAAGTTTGACAAAAATCTTTAGTTGCCTGCAAATAGAACTTCAGGGCACGGACGACGTCCAGATTGTGCAAAAGTCGTTCCTTCTTTGAAGAAGGGTTAGGGCACAATGATGGAACAACAATCTCTGTATTGATATTCTTGTTAGTGACTACCTTAGGTAAGAACCCAGGTTTAGTACGCAGAACTACCTTGTCTGAATGAAAAATCAGATAAGGAGAATCACAATGTAAGGCCGATAACTCAGAAACTCTTCGAGCCGAGGAAATAGCCATTAAAAACAGAACTTTCCAAGATAACAGCTTGATATCGATGGAATGAAGGGGTTCAAAAGGAACACCTTGCAGAACGTTAAGAACTAAGTTTAAGCTCCACGGCGGAGCAACAGTCTTAAACACAGGCTTAATCCTAGCCAAAGCCTGACAAAAAGCCTGAACGTCTGGAACTTCTGCCAGACTTTTGTGTAAAAGGATAGACAGAGCTGAAATCTGTCCCTTTAACGAACTAGCAGATAAGCCCTTTTCTAAACCCTCTTGTAGAAAAGACAATATCCTAGGAATCCTAACCTTACTCCATGAGTAACTCTTGGATTCGCACCAATATAAGTATTTACCCCATATTTTATGGTAAATTTTCCTGGTAACAGGTTTCCTAGCCGGTATTAAGGTATCAATCACTGACTCCAAGAATCCACGCTTTGATAGAATCAAGCGTTCAATCTCCATGCAGTCAGCCTCAGAGAAATTAGATTTGGATGTTTGAAAGGACCCTGAATCAGAAGGTCCTGTCTCAGAGGCAGAGACCATGGTGGACAGGACGACATGTCCACTAGATCTGCATACCAGGTCCTGCGTGGCCACGCAGGCGCTATTAGAATCACCGATGCTCTCTCCTGTTTGATCCTGGCAATCAATCGAGGAAGCATCGGGAAAGGTGGAAACACATAAGCCATATTGAAGACCCAAGGTGCTGTCAGAGCATCTATCAGAACCGCTCCCGGGTCCCTGGATCCATAACAAGGAAGCTTGGCGTTCTGGCGAGACGCCATGAGATCCAGATCTGGTTTGCCCCAATGATGAAGCAGTTGGGCAAACACCTCCGGATGAAGTTCCCACTCCCCTGGATGAAAGGTCTGTCGACTTAGAAAATCCGCCTCCCAGTTCTCCACGCCTGGGATGTGGATCGCTGACAGGTGGCAAGAGTGAGACTCTGCCCAGCAAATTATCTTTGAGACTTCCATCATCGCTAGGGAACTCCTTGTTCCTCCTTGATGGTTGATGTAAGCCACAGTCGTGATGTTGTCCGACTGAAACCTGATGAACCTCAGAGTTGCTAACTGAGGCCAAGCCAGAAGAGCATTGAAAATTGCTCTTAATTCCAGAATGTTTATTGGAAGGAGTCTCTCCTCCTGAGTCCATGATCCCTGAGCCTTCAGGGAATTCCAGACTGCGCCCCAACCTATAAGGCTGGCGTCTGTTGTTACAATCGTCCAATCTGGCCTGCGGAAGGGCATCCCCTTGGACAGATGTGGCAGAGAAAGCCACCATAGAAGAGAATCTCTGGTCTCTTGATCCAGATTTAGGGGACAAATCTGAGTAATCCCATTCCACTGACTTAGCATGCACAATTGCAGCGGTCTGAGATGCAGGCGCGCAAATGGTACTATGTCCATTGCCGCTACCATTAAGCCGATTACCTCCATGCACTGAGCCACTGACGGGTGTTGAATGGAATGAAGGACACGGCAAGCATTTAGAAGTTTTGATAACCTGTCCTCCGTCAGGTAAATTTTCATTTCTACAGAATCTATAAGAGTCCCTAGAAAGGGAACTCTTGTGAGTGGCAATAGAGAACTCTTTTCTACGTTCACCTTCCACCCATGCGACCTTAGAAATGCCAGAACTAACTCTGTATGAGACTTGGCAGTTTGGAAACTTGACGCTTGTATCAGAATGTCGTCTAGGTACGGAGCTACCGCTATGCCTCGCGGTCTTAGTACAGCCAGAAGAGAGCCCAGAACCTTTGTAAAGATTCTTGGAGCCGTAGCTAACCCGAAGGGAAGAGCTACAAACTGGTAATGCCTGTTTAGGAAGGCAAATCTTAGATACCAGTAATGATCCTTGTGAATCGGTATGTGAAGGTAGGCATCCTTTAAATCCACTGTGGTCATGTACTGACCCTCTTGGATCATGGGTAAGATGGTTCGAATAGTTTCCATTTTGAACGATGGAACTCTTAGGAATTTGTTTAGGATCTTTAAGTCCAAGATTGGTCTGAAGGTTCCCTCTTTTTTGGGAACCACAAACAGATTTGAATAGAATCCTTGCCCGTGTTCCGACCGCGGAACTGGGTGGATCACTCCCATTAGTAAGAGGTCTTGTACACAGCGTAGAAACGCCTCTTTCTTTATCTGGTTTGCTGATAACCTTGAAAGATGAAATCTCCCTTGTGGAGGAGAAGCTTTGAAGTCCAGAAGATATCCCTGAGATATGATTTCCAACGCCCAGGGATCCTGGACATCTCTTGCCCAAGCCTGGGCAAAGAGAGAAAGTCTGCCCCCCACTATATCCGTTTCCGGATCGGGGGCCCTCACATCATGCTGTCTTAGGGGCAGAAGCAGGTTTTCTGGCCTGCTTGCCCTTGTTCCAGGACTGGTTAGGTTTCCAGCCCTGTCTGTAGCGAGCAACAGTTCCTTCCTGTCTTGGAGCGGAGGAAGTTGATGCTGCTCCTGCCTTGAAGTTACGAAAGGCACGAAAATTAGACTGTTTAGCATTTGGTTTAGCCCTGTCTTGAGGCAGGGCATGGCCCTTACCTCCAGTAATGTCAGCGATAATTTCTTTCAAGCCGGGCCCGAATAATGTCTGCCCTTTGAAAGGAATATTAAGCAATTTAGATTTAGAAGTCACATCAGCTGACCAGGATTTAAGCCACAGCGCTCTGCGCGCTTGAATGGCGAATCCGGAGTTCTTAGCCGTAAGTTTGGTTAAGTGTACTACGGCATCAGAAATAAATGAATTAGCTAGCTTAAGGGATTTAAGCTTGTTCATAATCTCATCCAATGGAGCTGTGCTAAGGGTCTCTTCCAGAGACTCAAACCAGAATGCCGCCGCAGCAGTGACAGGCGCGATGCATGCAAGGGGTTGTAATATAAAACATTGCTGTACAAACATTTTCTTAAGGTAACCCTCTAACTTTTTATCCATTGGATCTGAAAAAGCACAGCTATCCTCCACCGGGATAGTGGTGCGCTTAGCCAGAGTAGAAACTGCTCCCTCCACCTTAGGGACCGTCTGCCATAGGTCCCGTGTGGTGGCGTCTATTGGAAACATTTTTCTAAATATAGGAGGGGGTGAAAAGGGCACACCGGGTCTATCCCACTCCTTGTTAACAATTTCTGTAAGCCTTTTAGGTATAGGAAAAACGTCAGTACACGCCGGTACCGCAAAATATTTATCCAGCCTACATACTTTCTCTGGAATTGCAACCGTGTTACAATCATTCAGAGCCGCTAATACCTCCCCTAGTAATACACGGAGGTTCTCAAGCTTAAATTTAAAATTTGAAATCTCTGAATCCAGTTTACTTGGATCAGATCCGTCACCCACAGAATGAAGCTCTCAGTCCTCATGTTCTGCAAATTGTGACGCAGTATCAGACATGGCTCTACTATTATCAGCGCACTCTGTTCTTACCCCAGAGTGATCGCGTTTACCTCTTAATTCTGGCAATTTAGATAGTACTTCAGTCATAACATTAGCCATGTCTTGCAAAGTGATTTGTATGGGCCGCCCTGATGTACTTGGCGCCACAATATCACGCACCTCCTGAGCGGGAGGCGAAGGTACTGACACGTGAGGAGAGTTAGTCGGCATAACTTCCCCCTCGTTGTCTGGTGATATTTTTTTAACATATAAAGTTTGACTTTTATTCAAAGTAACATCTATACATTGAGTGCACAAATTTCTATTGGGCTCCACATTGGCCTTTAAACATAGTGAACAAACAGATTCATCTGTGTCAGACATGTTTAAACAGACTAGCAATAACACTAGCAAGCTTGGAAAAAACTTTTAAATAAATTTACAAGCTATATAAAAAAACGCTACTGCGCCTTTAAGAAACATAAAAATGTGACAGTTAAATTAACAATGATCCAAATATGTTAAAACAACCAAATTTTAACAGAAAATGTATAAAGTTAGCAGAGGATTGCACCCACCAGCAAAAGGATGATTAACCCCTTAATACCCAAAACGGATAACAGTTGAAATAATAAACGTTTTTATCACAAACACACTGTCACAGGTCTGCTGTGACTGATTACCTCCCTCAAAACTAGTTTTGGAGACCCCTGGGCTCTGTAGAGACGTCCTGGATCATGGAGGAAGAAATAGGAAGACTGTGACTAAATTTTTACTGCGCAATAAAGCGCTAAAATAGGCCCCTCCCACTCATATTACAACAGTGGGGAAGCTCAGTAAACTGTTTTTATGCAGAAAAAAACGACAGCCATGTGGTAAAAATCATGCCCATAAAGTTTTATCACCAAGTACCTCAGAAAAAACGATTAACATGCCAGTAAACGTTTTAAAATTGAAAATTATGAATTGTTATTAATAAGCCTGTTGCTAGTCGCTTTCACTGCAGTGCAGGCTCAAATATTACTTTAATATTGACAGTATTTTCTTAGTGAAATTCCATTCCCCAGAAATACATATCAGCCTGATACCAGTCGCTACTACTGCATTTAAGGCTGCACTTACATTACATCGGTATTAGCAGTATTTTCTCAGTCAATTCCATTCCTTAGAAAATAATTTACTGCACATACCTCCTTGCAGGTGGGCCCTGCATGCTATCCCCTGTTCTGAAGTTACCTCACTCCTCAGAATGGCCGAGAACAGCAAGTGGATCTTAGTTACAACCGCTAAGATCATAGAAAAACTCAGGCAGATTCTTCTTCTAATGCTGCCTGAGAACAAACAACACACTCCGGTGCCGTTTAAAATAACAAACTTTTGATTGAAGAAATAAAAACTAAGTTTAACACACCACAGTCCTCTCACACGTCCTATCTTTAGTTAGGTGCAAGAGAATGACTGGATATGACGTAGAGGGGAGGAGCTATGTAGCAGCTCTGCTTGGGTGATCCTCTTGCACTTCCTGTTAGGGAGGAGTTATAATCCCATAAGTAATGGATGACCCGTGGACTGACTACACTTAACAGGAGAAATCTGATTGTGAAACTTTGGGGGGGGGGGTTCTCCATCTTTGAAGATCGTTTTGACTGATTTTTAGTTTGTCACCAGAGTTGAAGCAGGAGATATAGAACAAGCCATTGAACAACTAATCAGAGCCACAGTGGCCATCCCAAAATGACGCCACGGACAGTGTGCTACTTGCACAATAAAGCTCTGAACAGACGAGCAAGTGCTTCAGACTTGGCTCAGGGGTTATCAATGTAAATTGGAGTTTCTGTGACAGCTTAGACAGTGCAAAGGGCATTACATAATGTAAACTTCTATGGATGGCGTCCTATAAAACAAAAAAAACACACTTACTCTTCGGCACAAAACTGAAAGATTAAACTTTGCTAAAAAGCATGAAATTCTTATGAATATGCCCCATTATTCTTTGGTCAGATGAGACCAAGATAAATTTACTTGGCTCAGATGGGGTCCAGCATGTTTGGCGTAAACATGGCCATGATTATTACAGTGAATGCATAGTCCAACAGTGAAACAGAGGTGGGAATGTGATGATATGGGGCAGCATAAGTGCAAAAGGTGTTGGAGAGATGACATTTATAGATGGCACCATGAATGTCTGTGGAAATATCAAAATACTGGCTGACAAGATGATTACCAGTCTCCAGAAGCTTGGCAGAAGAGGAATATTCCAGTAAGATAATGATCTAAATACTTCCAAAATCAAAGTTTCTAATGAAAAATATGAAATCTTTGACCTAGCAAAGTATGTCACCTGACTTGAAACCAAAAGAACACCTTTGGGTTATTTTAAAGAGAAAGGTAGAGCAACACAACCCCTCCAGCAGAGAGCAGTTGAAAATAATTATCGCTGAAGAATGGCAGAACAATTCTTGCAACAAAAATAAAAAAAAAGGTGGACATTCAAGGAATTGAAAAAAAAAATAAAAAATGATTTGACTCTCAGTACTGACTTTTCTTGCATTGAGCTCCTACTATGGGGCCAATATTTTTTTTAAAAAAAATAGTAAATCTAAACTGTTTTTAATTTTACTGCAAAACTATTGAAGAAATGCAATTATTGTAAGGTGATACAATTTTGAATCATCTGACATTTAAAAGGGATATGAAACCCAAATTTTATTCTTTAATGATTCAAACAGAGCATGTAATTTCAAACAACTTTATCATTTACTTCTATTAGGAATTTTTCTTTGTTCTTTTGTTGAAAAGTAGGGATGCATACTTAGGAGCCGGCCCATTTCTGGAGCACTATACGGCAGTAGTGTTGCAAGAATGATAGATATGTAGATTTAAAACACTAAATAAGAACGAAGTATTTTAAAGTTACAATGTAAAAATGTATCAATATACTCTATGTATATCCTGCTGCTATCCTAGGCAAAAATAGACAATGTACTCTAGTTCTTTCGTAATTAAAGATAGGACAGCGCTAAAAATACATCCTGCAACAAAAATTGAAAACTATTGTAACAATGTAGTCATAATGTAATTCATGAGCATCACACCATTTAAGTTAATCTACATAAAAGCAATAAAAAAAAAAAATACTTGCACTGTGTGTAAAATAAGGCGATTAATGATTTATGCTTCTAACTGCTGTATAATCAACAAACGGCAGACTATGATAAGGATTACCCGCCGGCCTCTCCTCACAACCCACTACGCGTTTCAAGGATAACTCCTCTTAGGTTGATTAATCTACCCCACAATGCTTTAGACTGGAACAGTGCAGGAATACCACCTTCTATATACCACTTCCTTGTATAAAGTTACAGGATGCGTTCCACTTTTGGGTGACCCTGTTCCTGAAGTCTTTAAAAGGGCGTGTTTATTGGTTTTAAGAGGTATATTGAGGGTGGTTCCAAGGTATTATACTAGATTTTTATATCAGTATTTGTGCAGATTCCTCTTTATAGTGGTGTCTATTACATGCAGTTATATCAAAATTGCTGTATACTGTGTCCCATTAATATCCCTTTAACCCTTACAGGTCCTCTGTCGGAATATAACCGACAAAGGGTTTTGCCATATGCGAATTTCACAGATAAATAGCTCCATCTAGCTGTGACTTGCCATTTAGTTGAGAAATTCAAAAGTTTGGCGCGAAAATTAAATAAAACCTGCCTGCTGCAGGTTTTCATTTAATTTATAGGTCCGGAAACGGTTAAAGATACGAGTGACAAATCTATTTTAGTACAGCTGGAAATAAATACTTTATATCAGTGATTTCAAAGCATTATTTTTGTATTCTAAAAGGTTTTAGAGTGCACAATATAGTAAAGATAGGCGCACAACTTTGGTTTTCTATGGAAAAAACGAGCATATCTTTAAGAGAAATGCATTGCTTGAGATATGTAGGTCTAATTTTCTATTCTCTTGACACAGTTACTAGAGGTAAATGCAACATTTATTTTCTCAGGGAGATATTTTTTTTTTGGATAAGTGACTATCAATGGTTTAGTGTATCCAATAATTGAGAGTGTGAGGATTATGACAGATAATACAGGAAGCTGAAGGGAAAAAAAATAAAAATAAAATAGACCCTCCCAAGACTCAGCTTTTCAAAGGAAAGATTAACAGCATTTATAGGCGGCAAATAATGCAGACATCACCCAGACTTCAAGGCGTTGTCATTGACACAAAAGTGGGATGTTTTTCATATGTCAACTAGAAACTACTGTAATAGTCTTATGGCGATTTCCTAATTGATTTGCTGTCTTTAACTTCACTTTGAGGCTTGTGCTTTTTTTATGAGGCACATAATAACTTCTCCAAAAATGTAGACAGTATTGATACCAGTTTTTTTGTGTGTGTAAATTATACACAAAGGACTTTAACTGCTGACATTGTATTAACAAGGAGAGAAAAAGGGAAGCAGTTAAAGCATCTATGAAATATCCCTAAAAACCCCTAGGGAAGAGTTTTTTTTAAACTATCCCCAAAGATCACCCTCAAATAAACCTATGCATATAGAGGTGTGCAGTGCTTTATGCTAATGTTGTGAACATTGAATTAACAAGGAGAGAAAAAAGGGAAGCATAAACTTGCACACGTATTAGGGGATAGACAAACAATTATGTGCTGTGTGGTGGATGGGTGATTAAAACATAACTTAAAAGATAAATGTAAAATAGAAAAAAGGACTATGCCATCAATAAAATTACTTTAAAAAGTGTCAATAGACACACTGGCTCCTCGTATCGTCAATACAGCAAACAGCCTGTATTGAAAGAAACCAACAATAGCAATCAAGTAACGGTATTTTCGTCATAGACTAGTAGTTAGTAATCTAACAGTACTTAGAGTAACTGTGTAGAGTGTAAACGGATTATCAACAATAGAAATAGAAGACCCTAAGGGCTTCTCAAACAATTAGGCTCTGTTAGAACTACCAGTATTTAAAGCTAGTCTAGATACAAAAAAGCCTTAAAGGCCAACACTTAAACTATTATTTAACAGGATAAGAGGAGGCAGTGTGAACCCCTGACACGCGTTTCGCAACTGCTTTTACACAGAGGCGCCAACTGCTCCGGTACACAGCTTATTTAAATGGCCTACGACCAATCGAATGGTTAGTTTCAGTAAGAGTAATAGTTGACCAATTGCAGTAGCGCTTACATATGGCAGTGCCCACATGACATATTTGGACATTGACTCTGTAGCGTATTGGAAAAGAGGGATGTGCATTAGCTGACCAATTACGAGGAAACTAACAAGCCTCTCCCTCATCGTCTGTCAAATTAGAATATAAACATCAGGTGGAAGTAATAAATAGATCTATTCCCAAGGAGGGTAGCGGACATAAATTAAATTACATAACAAATAGTAATTACGGGCAAAAATTGATATATTATATCGCACGTGCTGCATATTATATATGATTCAGAAATTTCTACCAGTCTGTTAGTAGCTATAACAGTTGTGGGGGTACATTCCCACACAATTAAAGCATTAGATCTCTCATATTAGAGAGAGGAACCAGTATATTTCTTAAATGTTTTAGACATGACAATCTTACTACATATTCCAGAGAAAGTGGTAACCAAAATAGTATTCACTATCTACATCTGGTAAAATATGTCAAACTAATTTTGAAGATCCCATTAAAAACATTTGAATCAGTGTCGCCTGCTAAATATTAAATCATCATCTTATATAAAGTCCACTAGAATATAAAATAAAAATGACACTAGTAGCTGGTAATTATCGTACATATAAAAAGGTTACTATTATCATAATTCGTAACAGTAGTATCAGAGTTGTATATTGCCACTATATAGGCAAACAATGACAGGGCTGTGCTCAGTATGTATGAGAGCAGCACTCTGATAAACTAGGATTATTGCTGTTATCAAAGTATTCACCATAATATTAGTGGGCGACTACACTTGGTGTAGAAAGGTGCTCTCTGTGTATCTTATACATTAGACCAATAATCTCTTAAAATTATTTCCAAAATCGTAAATGTTTAGCAACCAAGGTTATCTTTCTACCTTTGTCCATGTTCCTGATGTTTCCAAGGTGTTCACCCAGTCTTTTCCAGAGTTCTCTTGTTGACATACCAATGCATTTTTTTGGCAGTTACATTCCAGACAAATTATATTGCTTGTCCTGCAATTAAAAAAAAAAACCCATTTTTTTAAATCCCGCTGGAAAAATAGCCATCCGTTTGACATTTCTCATAAATGTACAATATGTGCAGGTCCCACAGGGGTATGTGCCATTGAGGCCATCTTTTCTGCGACCGATATGCTTAATAAAGTGACTCTTCATTGCTCTCTCTGATGGTAGGAGCTCTCCTCCAGCTTATTGCTACTTTCTGGCCAATACTTTTGGCCATATCCTTGTCGGTCTAATATTTCTATAAGTTTATTGAGTATTGCATCAATCTTTTTGTGCGCCTCGTTGAAGGTACAGACAAATCTTACCCTTGTGCCCTTAGCTTGTTTTTGTTTGGGCAACAATAGAGTTTTTCCTTTCAGTATGCAGTGCTCTATGGTAGGCTTTTTTGAAGATGCTGTTCGTATAACCTCTAGTTTTAAGTCTTAATTTCAATTGTTTGGCTTGATTTTTAAAAAAGATTCAATATCTGAGCAGTTACGATGTGTTAGAAGGAATTCCCCAAAGGGAATTGCTTTTTTTGTAGATGGATGATGTGCACTGTCAAAGCAAAGTATTGAATTGGTAACCGTTTCCTTTTTGTACACACTATTGTACTTGGCCAAACAAGTCTCTTGAGATTGTCAAATCCAAAAAGGTTACTTTGTTGTAACTGACCTCATACGTTAGTCTAAGATTCACATCATTACAGTTCAGTTTGTTTATAAATTCTTTGAACAGTGATTCTTCACCACTCCATAATATGAAGATATCGTCAATATATCTTAGCCATAATAAAACGTTCTCTGTATATTGATCCATAGTTTCTCCAAAAACAAATTTACGCTCCCACCTCCCCAGATATATATTAACGTATGTGGGTGTGCAGGCTGTACCCATGGCAGTGACGTGTGTTTGGAGGAAAAATTTGTCATTAAATGCGAAGTAGTTATGGTTGAGAATGAACTGTAAAAGTTTAATTATAAAACTGATTCTTGGGTATGTATTCAGATGCCTCTATTTGTAAAAAATATTCAACTGCATGATACCCCCAAGTATGTTCTATGGAGGTGTAAAGGGATTCAACATCGCATGTTGCAAAGAAAGTCTGGTCATCGAGACATGCCTTCAATTGTATTAAGGATATCCATATAGTGACCCTAGTATACGAGGGCAGAGAAAGTACTATGTCTCGTAGCCTAAAATCAATATAGCTCGAGGCTTGTTCACAAAGGCTCCCAATCCCTGAAACAATGGGGAGTAAGCAGCATGTGGCTATTTTTGTATTGTTAACAGTAAGGAATTTATGCTCCTTTGTATTAAGCAATTCATCTCATTTTGCTTTCTCAATGAGATTGTAGCTTACCAAAAAATCAGAAGTAGGGTTGCCCATAGAGGTTTATAACATTTGTGATCTCCTAGTTGTCTAATGGCTTCAATTAAATACATATCTGTAGGCCATAACCACATTACCTCCCTTATCTGAGGCTTTTACCACTACTTCCTGCCATTTTTGTATGTCATTCAAAGCTCTAGATTCCGGTTCACTCATATTTTTATGTTTTTGATCCCGGAGGTTAAGGATCTCTCTACTAACGACCTTAAAGTAAAAATCGATTTGTAGATATAGGTTGCTTTTTTAATGAGGTCTTTTTGCCAATCATCATCATCTGTATTAGTTGTTTCATTATCTTCTAATAGGGACACTAGGTCCATTACAGCCTGTGTATCTAGGTTGGTATCATCAGTGTCTAAATAAGTCATAAGGGCACTGCCATATGTAAACGCTACTGCAATTGGTCAACTATTACTCTTACTGAAACCGACCATTCGATTGGTCATAGGTCCTTTAAATAAGCTGTGTACCAGAGTGGTCGGCGCCTCTGAAAAAGCAGTTGCGAAATGCGCGTCAGGCATTCGCACTGCCTCCTCTTATCCTGTTAAATAATAGTTTAACTGTTAGCCTTTAAGGCATTTTTTTTTTTTATCTAGACTAGCTTTAAATACTGGTTGTTCTAACAGAGCCTAATTGTTTTAGAAGCCATTAGGGTCTTCTATTTCTATAGTTTTGTTGATAATCCGTTTAGACTCTCTACACAGTTACTCTAAGTACAGTTAGATTACTAACTACTAGTCTATGACGAAAACATAATTTATGCTTACCTGATAAATTCCTTTCTTCTGTTGTGTGATCAGTCCACGGGTCATCATTACTTCTGGGATATAACTCCTCCCCAACAGGAAATGCAAGAGGATTCACCCAGCAGAGCTGCATATAGCTCCTCCCCTCTACGTCAGTCCCAGTCATTCGACCAAGAATCAACGAGAAAGGAGTAACCAAGGGTGAAGTGGTGACTGGAGTATAATTTAAAAGATATTTACCTGCCTTAAAACAGGGCGGGCCGTGGACTGATCACACAACAGAAGAAAGGAATTTATCAGGTAAGCATAAATTATGTTTTCTTCTGTTATGTGTGATCAGTCCACGGGTCATCATTACTTCTGGGATACCAATACCAAAGCAAAAGTACACGGATGACGGGAGGGATAGGCAGGCTCATTATACAGAAGGAACCACTGCCTGAAGAACCTTTCTCCCAAAAATAGCCTCCGAAGAAGCAAAAGTGTCAAATTTGTAAAATTTGGAAAAAGTATGAAGCGAAGACCAAGTTGCAGCCTTGCAAATCTGTTCAACAGAGGCCTCATTCTTAAAGGCCCAAGTGGAAGCCACAGCTCTAGTGGAGTGAGCTGTAATTCTTTCAGGAGGCTGCTGTCCAGCAGTCTCATAGGCTAAACGTATTATGCTACGAAGCCAAAAAGAGAGAGAGGTAGCAGAAGCTTTTTGACCTCTCCTCTGTCCAGAATAAACGACAAACAGGGAAGAAGTTTGGCGAAAATCTTTAGTTGCCTGCAAGTAGAACTTGAGGGCACGAACTACATCCAGATTGTGTAGAAGACGTTCCTTCTTTGAAGAAGGATTTGGACACAAGGATGGAACAACAATCTCTTGATTGATATTCCTGTTAGTGACTACCTTAGGTAAGAACCCAGGTTTAGTACGCAGAACTACCTTGTCTGAGTGAAAAATCAGATAAGGAGAATCACAATGTAAGGCTGATAACTCAGAGACTCTTCGAGCCGAGGAAATAGCCATTAAAAACAGAACTTTCCAAGATAATAATTTTATATCAATGGAATGAAGGGGTTCAAACGGAACACCCTGTAAAACGTTAAGAACTAAATTTAAACTCCATGGCGGAGCAACAGCTTTAAACACAGGCTTGATCCTAGCTAAAGCCTGACAAAAGGCCTGGACGTCTGGATTTTCTGACAGACGCCTGTGTAACAAGATGGACAGAGCTGAAATCTGTCCCTTTAATGAACTAGCTGATAAACCCTTTTCTAAACCTTCTTGTAGAAAGGACAATATCCTAGCGATCCTAACCTTACTCCAGGAGTAACCTTTGGATTCGCACCAGTATAGGTATTTACGCCATATTTTATGGTAAATCCTTCTGGTAACAGGCTTCCTAGCCTGTATCAGGGTATCAATAACCGACTCAGAAAAACCACGTTTTGATAAAATCAAGCGTTCAATTTCCAAGCAGTCAGTTTCAGAGAAGTTAGATTTTGATGTTTGAATGGACCCTGTATCAGAAGGTCCTGTCTTAGAGGTAGAGACCAAGGCGGACAGGATGACATGTCCACTAGATCTGCATACCAAGTCCTGCGTGGCCATGCAGGCGCTATTAGAATCACTGATGCTCTCTCCTGTTTGATTTTGGCAATCAATCGAGGAAGCAGCGGGAAGGGTGGAAACACATAAGCCATCCCGAAGTTCCAAGGTGCTGTCAAAGCATCTATCAGAACCGCTCCCGGATCCCTGGATCTGGACCCGTAGAGAGGAAGTTTGGCGTTCTGGCGAGACGCCATGAGATCTATCTCTGGTTTGCCCCAACGTCGAAGTAATTGGGCAAAGACCTCCGGATGAAGTTCCCACTCCCCCGGATGAAAAGTCTGGCGACTCAAGAAATCCGCCTCCCAGTTCTCCACTCCCGGGATGTGGATTGCTGACAGGTGGCAAGAGTGAGACTCTGCCCAGCGAATTATCTTTGATACTTCCATCATTGCTAGGGAGCTTCTTGTCCCTCCCTGATGGTTGATGTAAGCTACAGTCGTGATATTGTCCGACTGAAACCTGATGAACCCCCGAGTTGTTAATTGGGGCCAAGCCAGAAGGGCATTGAGAACTGCTCTCAATTCCAGGATGTTTATTGGAAGGAGACTCTCCTCCTGATTCCATAGTCCCTGAGCCTTCAGAGAATTCCAGACAGCGCCCCAACCTAGTAGGCTGGCGTCTGTTGTTACAATTGTCCAGTCTGGCCTGCTGAATGGCATCCCCCTGGACAGGTGTGGCCGATAAAGCCACCATAGAAGAGAATTTCTGGTCTCTTGATTCAGATTCAGAGTAGGGGACAAATCTGAGTAATCCCCATTCCACTGACTTAGCATGCACAATTGCAGCGGTCTGAGGTGTAGGCGTGCAAAAGGCACTATGTCCATTGCCGCTACCATTAAGCCGATCACCTCCATGCATTGAGCTACTGACGGGTGTTGAATGGAATGAAGGACACGGCATGCATTTTGAAGCTTTGTTAACCTGTCTTCTGTCAGGTAAATCTTCATTTCTACAGAATCTATAAGAGTCCCCAAGAATGGAACTCTTGTGAGAGGAAAAAGAGAACTCTTCTTTTCGTTCACTTTCCATCCATGCGACCTTAGAAATGCCAGAACTAACTCTGTATGAGACTTGGCAGTTTGAAAGCTTGAAGCTTGTATTAGAATGTCGTCTAGGTACGGAGCTACCGAAATCCCTCGCGGTCTTAGTACCGCCAGAAGGGCACCCAGAACCTTTGTGAAGATTCTTGGAGCCGTAGCCAATCCGAATGGAAGAGCTACAAACTGGTAGTGCCTGTCTAAGAAGGCAAACCTTAGATACCGGTGATGATCTTTGTGAATCGGTATGTGAAGGTAAGCATCTTTTAAATCCACTGTGGTCATGTACTGACCCTTTTGGATCATGGGTAAGATTGTCCGAATAGTTTCCATTTTGAACGATGGAACTCTTAGGAATTTGTTTAGAATCTTTAAATCTAAGATTGGCCTGAAAGTTCCCTCTTTTTTGGGAACCACAAACAGGTTTGAGTAGAACCCTTGTCCTTGTTCCGACCGCGGAACCGGATGGATCACTCCCATTAATAACAGATCTTGTACACAGCGTAGAAACGCTTCTTTCTTTATCTGGTTTGTTGACAACCTTGACAGATGAAATCTCCCTCTTGGGGGAGATAATTTGAAGTCTAGAAGGTATCCCTGAGATATGATCTCTAGCGCCCAGGGATCCTGAACATCTCTTGCCCAGGCCTGGGCGAAGAGAGAAAGTCTGCCCCCCACTAGATCCGGTCCCGGATCGGGGGCTCTCGGTTCATGCTGTCTTTGGGGCAGCAGCAGGTTTCCTGGCCTGCTTGCTCTTGTTCCAGGACTGGTTAGGCTTCCAGCCTTGCCTGTAACGAGCAACAGCTCCCTCCTGTTTTGGTGCAGTGGAGGTTGATGCTGCTCCTGTTTTGAAATTCCGAAAGGGACGAAAATTAGACTGTCTAGCCTTAGCTTTGGCTTTGTCTTGAGGTAGGGCGTGGCCCTTACCTCCTGTAATGTCAGCGATAATTTCTTTCAAACCGGGCCCAAATAAAGACTGCCCCTTGAAAGGTATATTAAGTAATTTGGACTTAGAAGTAACATCAGCTGACCAGGATTTTAGCCACAGCGCCCTACGTGCCTGTATGGCGAATCCTGAGTTCTTAGCCGTAAGTTTGGTTAAATGTACTACGGCCTCCGAAATGAATGAATTAGCTAGTTTAAGGACTCTAAGCCTGTCCGTAATGTCGTCTAGCGTAGATGAACTAAGGTTCTCTTCCAGAGACTCAATCCAAAATGCTGCCGCAGCCGTAATCGGCGCGATACATGCAAGGGGTTGCAATATAAAACCTTGTTGAACAAACATTTTCTTAAGGTAACCCTCTAATTTTTTATCCATTGGATCTGAAAAAGCACAGCTATCCTCCACCGGGATAGTGGTACGCTTAGCTAAAGTAGAAACTGCTCCCTCCACCTTAGGGACCGTTTGCCATAAGTCCCGAGTGGTGGTGTCTATTGGAAACATCTTTCTAAATATTGGAGGGGGTGAGAACGGCACACCGGGTCTATCCCACTCCTTAGTAACAATTTCAGTTAGTCTCTTAGGTATAGGAAAAACGTCAGTACTCGCCGGTACCGCAAAGTATTTATCCAACCTACACAGTTTCTCTGGTATTGCAACGGTGTTACAATCATTGAGAGCTGCTAAGACCTCCCCTAGTAATACACGGAGGTTCTCCAATTTAAATTTAAAATTTGAAATATCTGAATCCAATCTGTTTGGATCAGAACCGTCACCTACAGAATGAAGCTCTCCGTCCTCATGCTCTGCAAGCTGTGACGCAGTATCAGACATGGCCCTAGTATTGTCAGCGCACTCTGTTCTCACCCCAGAGTGATCACGCTTGCCTCTTAGTTCTGGTAATTTAGACAAAACTTCAGTCATAACAGTAGCCATATCTTGTAATGTTATCTGTAATGGCCGCCCAGATGTACTAGGCGCCATAATATCACGCACCTCCCGGGCGGGAGATGCAGGTACTGCCGCGTGAGGCGAGTTAGTCGGCATAACTCTCCCCTCGCTGTTTGGTGAAATTTGTTCAAATTGTACAGATTGACTTTTATTTAAAGTAGCATCAATACAGTTAGTACATAAATTTCTATTGGGCTCCACCTTGGCATTGGAACAAATGACACAGATATCTTCCTCTGAGTCAGACATGTTTAACACACTAGCAATAAACTTGCAACTTGGTTATAATCTTTTTTAGCAAAAACGTACTGTGCCTCAAAGAGGTACTAAACGATTAAATGACAGTTGAAATAATGAACTGAAAAAATAGTTATAGCATCAAACTTTAAAACAACACAACTTTTAGCAAAGGTTTGTTCCCATTAGAAAAATAACAATAATTAAATTTGACATAAAAATTACAGAGCAACGTTTTTATTCACAGTCAATATAAAATTCTCACAGCTCTGCTGAGAGAATCTACCTCCCTCCAAAGAAGTTTGAAGACCCCTGAGATCTGTCAGAGATGAACCGGATCATGCAGAAAATATAAGAGTAACTGACTGGAATTTTTTGATGCGTAGCAAAGAGCGCCAAAAACGGCCCCTCCCCCTCACACACAGCAGTGAAGAGAAACGAAACTGTCACAATTAAAACCAAACAACTGCCAAGTGGAAAATAATGCCCAAATATTTATTCACTCAGTACCTCAGAAATGTAAACGATTCTACATTCCAGCAAAAACGTTTAACATGATAAATACTTATTAAAAGGATTAGTGACTTTTAACAGAGTAGTTCCGGTGAAATACCATCCCCAGAATACTGAAGTGTATACATACATGTCATTATAACGGTATGGCAGGATTTTCTCATCAATTCCATTCAGAAAATAAAAACTGCTACATACCTCAATGCAGATTCATCTGCCCGCTGTCCCCTGATCTGAAGCTTTTACCTCCCTCTGATGGCCGAGAACAGCAATATGATCTTAACTACTCCGGTTAAAATCATAGTAAAAAACTCTGGTAGATTCTTCCTCAAACTCTGCCAGAGAAGTAATAACACGCTCCGGTGCTATTGTAAAATAACAAACTTTTGATTGAAGTCATAAAAACTAAGTATAATCACCATAGTCCTCTCACACATCCTATCTAGTCGTTGGGTGCAAGAGAATGACTGGGACTGACGTAGAGGGGAGGAGCTATATGCAGCTCTGCTGGGTGAATCCTCTTGCATTTCCTGTTGGGGAGGAGTTATATCCCAGAAGTAATGATGACCCGTGGACTGATCACACATAACAGAAGAAAATAGCGTTACTTGATTGCTATTGTTGGTTTCTTTCATTACAGGCCGTTTGCTGTATTGACGATAAGAAGAGCCAGTGTGTCTATTGTTGACACTAAGTAAATTTTATTGATGGCATAGTCCATTTTTCTATTTTACATTTATTTATTTTTAAAAGTTATGTTTTAAATCACCCATCCACCACATCATTGTATAACTATCCCCTAATAAGTGTGCTAGTTTATGCTTCCCTTTTTCTCTCCTTGTTAATACAATGTTCACAACATTAGCATAAGGCACTGTCCACCTCTATATACACAGGTTTATTTGAGGGGGCTCTTTGGGGATAGTTAAAAACAAAAACAAACAACCTCTTCCTTAGGGGTTTTTAGGGATATTTCATAAATAGGAGACCCAGCAGATTCAAATTATACCATTATTACATACATCATGACATGTAAGAAACCAGAAAACTAAGAGAAAAGAAACGCATTTTATAATTAACATTTTAATAAACAACGTTGTATACAGTATGCGCATGTTTTCCCATAAACTTTATAATAAAAAAAAAGTGGTTATCCACTAATAAATAAGGCACTTTCGGTTATGTAACTTTTTTAAAAAAAAATGTATTTAATACTTTCTTTTTGAGGTTCGCTTATTGACATACAAACAAAAAACATTGCAACAAAACTCAGTTACAATACAATGTTTTTGTTAGCATAACATGGATCAATACAGGAATAAAAATGAGGAAATAGGCTGCTGGCGTAAAACTCAAAAACATTGGTAATAGTTTCAATATATGATAAATATGTCAGTCAAAGTTTGAACCAAACAATAAAAAACAAAACTGGCTGCACAACAGTGGATCCAAAAAAAGAATAGAATTTGTTAGGAACACAACTTACAGTACGAGCAAACGACATAGTAACAGTGTGACATGTTCGCACCTTTAACAAGCACCGTTAGTGGTGCGAAAGATGTCACACTGTTACTATGTCGGTTGCTTGTACAGTAAGTTGTGTTCCTAATAAATTCTATTTTTCTTTTTTGATCCACTGTTGTGCAGCTGGTTTTGTTTTATACTATTAGTTTTTGCAGCTTGGTTCGCTGCTTTACCGATGTGTTGCACCCTGCCTGTACTCAAACTTTTCCTGGTTGGTGTCTGACATCATCTGGAGCTGGTTGCAGCAGTGAGTTTGGAGCGGCCACTGTGGATATTTGCAGAATTTGAGCCCACTCTGCAACTCAGGAGGTCCGGTTATATAACTTTGAATTGCAAGTAAGGGTTCCCATGAGCCTCTATGCAAATTAGTGCACATTTATTCACGCCAGGTGATCACTATTACCACAAAACTTATAAAGGAGCTTTAAAAAATAAAAAAGTGTCATGGGCATCTCTAGCCCTTTTTGATGGCATTTGCTTAAAAACATGTGTACTTTTATTTTTTATAAGTGATTTTACCTAAACCCCCAAGAGTCTTGGAGGTTTCAAGGCCTTAAAAGGGATCTGAGATTGAGGGCTTTGAATGCCAACCCCCTCTATCCAGCTCCCTTAAAGTGATTGTAAAGTTTCTTAAAGTTCTGCACAGTATATACAATTAGTATGCAAAACAGGGGCACTTTAAACTTTTCTAAGACTCTTTATTGGTAAAATATTTACCATTTTGTGAAGGTAAACGTACCGCTGTTCCTCTGCACGCATCTCATCCATCTTGCTTAGTGAGTAATGATGAATCCGGCTTTATCCAATTGTTGCGCGCCCTCCAAGAGCAGCACGCCATGTGGGGAAAGCAACAATTGGATGATGCCGTGCATTGTACAGCTGTTTTCATATAACTGCATGTAATAGACACTAGTATAAAGTAGAATATGGAAAGATACTGATCTAAAAATCCTGTATAAAACCTTTAAACAAAACAAACAAAAAAAAAAAAAAAAACACAACAACTTACTTAGAAGCTCCCAGTTTAGCACTGTTGATGAGGTAACCGATTATAGGAGCCGATACTCTGTACATTTACATTTTTGAAAAATCAACATAATTTCTACACAAATCTGGTATACACTGAACATGCTTATTAAAATTTTAAACATTAAAATTAAACTCGTGCTTGAAAATTAACTTATGAAATAGCTTCCCAAAACATAGAAAAATGGCATAAATCCCTTTTAAACTGCACACTGATATAAAATTAAATTTAAGTAACTACTGCAAAGCTAGACACTACACGATTTCTTCAGTACTCCCAGTTAAGTAGAAAAACATAGTGCGGAAAGCATAACATTTCAGCATTCTCTCTTGTTAAACTGCTTCTGGGTTTTTTTCATATATTGCTGCCACTTCACTAAAAACACCCTCACTTGGTACACTTTACATATAAGGGTTAAAAAGTAAAAAATAAAATTACACACACACATTTTTATATATATATATATATATATATATATATATATATATATATATATATATATATATATATATATACACATACATATATATATATATATATACACATACATATATATATATATATATATATATATATATATAATACATATATACATATATATATATATATATATATATATATATATATATATATATATAATACATATATACATATACATATATACATATATACATACATATACATATATATATATATATATATATATATATACATACACATACACTTGACAGAAAAAGGACATTCTGGAATATCAGTGCTAAATTTATTTATTTGCTTTAAGTTGTAATATGCTCATATATTTACTGAGTTGCAAATACCTTCCCTGGTACCGAGGAGTGGACTATAAATTTCTTTATTATGTCACTTATAGGCAGTTTAGTTTTATACATTTGTAACAGCGCCACCTAATGGTCAGAGCATTGTTATCCACTGAGAATATTGATACTAGTCTCCTATACTGCATAGCTTTCTACTCAAGGTTTGTTGTTGTGGACATTTAATTGATGTGCCAGAACTCTTTTTTAATATTTTTTCTATGCCCATAAAAGGGGAAAATAGAATATTTAAAATTAAAAAAAAAAAAGTCAAATATAGCGTCTTTAGTGAAAGGTTTTGTAAATGTTTAAAATTCATCAGAATCATATGCAACAAATAATGTTCCATTTGTGAGATCAATTAGCAAGCAGATTGATTTGTTATGTATTGCTGACCCCTATGAGCAAATAAAAAGTAATTTAGCTCTGTGTGCTTCAGGGAAACTATGTAGCTTTAAGTGCCACTTAAATATCACATTTCCAGCTCACAAATCATATAGGTTTGTTTATGCAAGTCCATCTACATGCCTGCCATTGGTGGTGTGGTAGTTGGTAACTAAGCGGTTGGACTCTATCAGTGCTATTTATTATTAGTTGCTATTTTCAGCTTATATGTGCTATAGATGTGTGATGATTTGTGTCACTTAAAACTACATGGTTTTCCTGAGGTACACAAAGCTAAATTTCTTTTGATTTAGTCCATATTGGTAAGTTTCTGGCCAATAACGATATTTCAGAAATTCCAAATATCGGCCCAAAAAAAAAAAAAAAAAAAAAAAAAAAAAATCTGCTGCTCCAATATAAAAATCGGTCTAACCCTACTGGGAAAGCAGAAACAGCAGACACTCCCACCCCCCCTCTTCCCTGCATATGAAAAGACAGATAAACAATAGCAGCAAGAATCTGTAGACCTGGGTATACATCTGATACTTTGAGGCTTGGTTAGGAGTTTGAAAAACAGCCCAATGTTATAAAAAAAAAAAAAAATTAACAAAAAATCAAATCTATATATGGTTACAAAAGAACTCCCAGATGGGCTATACAAAATGGATCTACTAAACGTTTATGCAAAGAAAAATCTAGTGTACAATGTACCTTTAATGTATAAAAAGGGTACATTTCACACAACTACAAGACCCACCATTGTGACATGCTAAAAGAACTAAACTGGCTGACCCTAGAATCCAGACGCACCTTCCATCTTTCCTGCCTTGTGTTTAAGTGCCTTTCTGGAAAGCTCCCACTCTACCTGAGCAGAATGCTCTCCCCGGCTATTCCCACCTCCTATAACCTCCGATCCAGTTCCAGCACATTATTTAGCTTACCTCAATACAAAAAGAAAGCAGCTCGATCCTCCTTTTCCTACCGAGCGCCACAGTTATGGAATGACCTCCCGCACACTTTCAAACCTTCCCCAAGCCTAATATCCTTTAGGAGATCCCTCTCTACATATCTCAAAACAAAATGCACCTGTCATGGTTGATTATATATTTCTTACCTGTTCTATGTAAAATGTTTGCATCTATTGTGTATTATTGTTTTTGAATTTTATTGTACCCTATTGCATCAATGCAATGTTTTGTGGACCCAGGTCATACTTTAAAACGAGAGAAATCTCAATGTATCCTTCCTGGTAAAATATTTTATAAATAAATAAAATAAACTTAGATTAAAGGGACAGTCAAGTCCAAAAAAAAAAAACTTTCATGATTTAAATAGAGAAAGTAATTTAAAACAACTTTTCAATTTACTTTTATCACCAATTTTGCTTTGTTCTCTTGGTATTCTTAGTTGAAAGCTAAAACTAGGAGGTTCATATGCTAATTTCTTAGACCTTGAAGACTGCCTCTAATCTGAATGCACTTTGACCACTAGAGGGCATTAGTTCATGAGTTTCATATAGATAACATTGAGCTCATGCACGTAAAGTTACCCAGGAGTGAGCACTGATTGGCTAAAATGGATGTCTGTCAAAATAACTGAAATAAGGGGGCAGTTTGCAGAGGCGTAGATACAAGGTAATCACAGAGGTCAAAAGTGTATTTCTATCAGTGTTGGTTATGCAAAACTGGGGAATGAGTAATAAAGGGATTATCTTTCTTTTTAAACAACAACAACAACAACAACAACAACTCTGGTGTTGACTGTCCCTTTAATAGGTTTAAATTGCCACAAAACAATTTTAGCATATTAGAGCCCGGGATCTCCATACCCCTTGGGTGTATACAAACATGAAGGTATGAAACTGGATTAATGAATTATTTACAAAAATAAACTTGTTTTTACTAAAAACAGAAAGAAACAAAATCTCAGTTGTAGTGAGCTTGTATACTTGTGATTTGTCATTTTTTATTCAAGTAAAATATGGTAAAATCCTTATGATTTCCTTTCAGCTGTTCTGTTCCTAGCTATCCATATGTAAAACAAGGCCAAGCTATTCGTAACTTTTTAAAGTCCTACTGACACTGGTTATAATGATTTTGTCAGTCTGGAGAAGGGGTTAAAGGGACATATTGGGCAATCCATAAGGGATCAATTAGACAAAAGAAAAATAGCAATAGGGCTATTTTTGTTGTAAAAAGATAAACCTCCCTTGGCACATATAAAATTTACTTTGATAAATTACACTGATTTTAGTGATAAGTCAGACAAGCTGCTGAAGAAAGGGCTTGCTGCTAGCAGCACAGTAAGGCATATTTCACCGGTTAAAAGCGCAAACTACAAGTATTGTTTTGTGTAGAATGAATACATTTACTGTTTGATAAAGTCATGGTTATTGTGCAGTATTAGCTGAAGAAGAAAAAAGAAAGCACATTTTAAAAAGTGTAATATTTGTGTGTGTTGACATTATGTGCACTAAAGCATTTGTGGCCGAAGAGTACACTCTCCCATGTGGTATGAAGAAAACCCCATCTGTCAACTAAATACTCAACCTCAAAACAGTTACAAATGAAAAGATTTGTTTCATTAGCAGCCATCCTCCGGTCCTATTTACAGAGCTGTTAAACCAATTTATTCAAAATCACAAAAGCAGCCCCTGGTAATCATGAAGGGAGAGATAAATCTATTTAAAGGGACAGTCAACACTTACTTTAACATGTTTTTATATTGAAAATAACAAAACGGAGGTCCGCCTACACTATACCCCTCCTGCCTTGCCGCCTTGCTTCTGTCCTAATCAGCGGCGCTAACTACTCTAATACCCGGTAAATATGGATGCCGGACTCCCCCCACCATTACGTAGCTGCCTTCTTCTTCAACTGATAAGCAAATCAGAATCCAGTCCTCGGACTGAAATTGCACGCGCTTGCAATTTCTGTCCGATGCCTGGATTCTGATTTGCTTATAAGTTGAAGAAGAAGGCAGCTACGTAATGGTGGGGGGAGTCCGGCATCCATATTTACTGGGTATTAGAGTAGTTAGCGCCGCTGATTAGGACAGAAGCAAGGCGGCAAGGCAGGAGGGGTATAGTGTAGGCGGACCTCCGTTTTGTTATTTTCAATATAAAAACATGTTAAAGTAAGTGTTGACTGTCCCTTTAATGCAACAGATAATAGACCAAGTTAGTGTATAAATAGGATTTGTTTTATAAGCTTACACAGCCAAAGGCAAAGCTCAGATGACATACTAAGGTCATGAATCTTGTAAGGGATAGCCAGTATGAACATAGGTTTATATATAAAAAATAGGTGATCAGTGTATACAACTGAACAACTTATAAAGAATCAAAGATTAGAAACCAAAGAGGACCATTAAATACAGTAGAACTGAATAATTAACAAATGCATAATAAAGACAATGCAACAACAGTTACTATGAATTTCAAACAAGCAGTAGATTTTAAATCAGACAGATGCACTGCATGCTAGGCGACTGTAAATAGATGTACTGCAGTGTTCCTTTATTTACTGCATGCTAGGGGACTGTAAATAGATGAACTGCAGTGTTCCTTTATTTACTGCATGCTAGGCGACAACTGTAAATAGATGCACTGCAGTGTTCCTTTATTTACTGCATGCTAGGGGACTGTAAATAGATGAACTGCAGTGTTCCTTTATTTACTGCATGCTAGGCGACAACTGTAAATAGATGCACTGCAGTGTTCCTTTATTTACTGCATGCTAGGCGACAACTGTAAATAGATGCACTGCAGTGTTCCTTTATTTACTGCATGCTAGCGGCAACTGTAAATAGATGCACTGCAGTGTTCATTTATTTACTGCATGCTAGGCGACAACTGTAAATAGATGCACTGCAGTGTTCATTTATTTACTGCATGCTAGGCGACAACTGTAAATAGATGCACTGCAGTGTTCCTTTATTTACTGCATGCTAGGCGACTGTAAATAGATGCACTGCAGTGTTCCTTTATTTACTGCATGCAAGGCAACTGTAAATAGATGCACTGCAGTGTTCCTTTAATTACTGCATGCTAGGCAACTGTAAATAGATGCACTGCAGTGTTCCTTTAATTACTGCACGCTAGGCAACTGTAAATAGAAGCAATGCAGTGTTCCTTTAATTACTGCACGCTAGGCAACTGTAAATAGAAGCAATGCAGTGTTCCTTTAATTACTGCACGCTAGACAACTGTAAATAGAAGCAATGCAGTGTTCCTTTAATTACTGCACGCTAGACAACTGTAAATAGAAGCAATGCAGTGTTCCTTTAATTACTGCACGCTAGACAACTGTAAATAGAAGCAATGCAGTGTTCCTTTAATTACTGCACGCTAGACAACTGTAAATAGAAGCAATGCAGTGTTCCTTTAATTACTGCACGCTAGGCAACTGTAAAGAGAAGCAATGCAGTGTTCCTTTAATTACTGCACGCTAGGCAACTATAAATAGAAGCAATGCAGTGTTCCTTTAATTACTGCACGCTAGGCAACTTTAAATAGAAGCAATGCAGTGTTCCTTTGATTTTTAACTTCTTTACCTAAAAGCAAAAGCACAACACATGTCTGCAGTCTCTGCAATGACGGGACAGACTGCAAAATGCTGCTCTTTCCTCGGTTACCCGTCAGCATTTTTCAGGCCCTAGAGAATTACTGCAGCACACAAGGTTTGCATAGCAACAGAAGCAGAGCCTGTACTAGGCACAGCACTATCAGTGCACAGATGTGACAGGCAGAGGCCCATAAACCCTCCAAATAAAAACTAACATATGAGGTTGTTTAGCCATTTGTATTGCATGAGAAACACTTATTGCAATTAGGTAATGTTTTGCAGAAGTTTATTCAGCCACAAAGGCAGATACACGCACAACAGGAACTTTGAGAACAAGAACTTAGTTTTTAAAATTTAATAATTTTCTTTATAATAAAAGCACATTCCCAGAAATAGAAATAGATATATATATAATCCTGCATTGATCATTTCCAAGAGTACAACAGGAAATCCTGAAAGAAAGCAACAGCAAAAGACCTTCAGCAAACTCTACAAATTGTGAAAAATCTTTGTTCACGTGTACACCATCAGAAAATCACTGAACAAGAATGTTCATGGAAGAGAACCACAAGAGAAAGGAGTGGTTAAAAAAAAAAAAAAAAAAAAAAGCGAAACACACACACACCATTGCTGCATGTCTGAAGTTTGCGCAAGACCACCTATTCAATTCTTCTGTGACAATTTGTTTTGGACAGATGAGACAAAAGGGCAATGCACACCAACACCTCATCCTAACTGACGCATGACCTCCAGCTTAAAGGGACAGTCTACACCAGAATTGTTATTGTTTAAAAAGATAATCCCTTTATTACCCATTCCACAGTTTTGCATAACCAACAGTTAATATACTGTACTTTTTACCTCCGATTACTTTGTATCTAAGCCTACACCAAGAGAACAAAGCAAAATTGGTGATAAAAGTAAATTGAAAAATTGTTTAAAATTACATTCTCTATCAGAATCATGAAAGTTTATTGTGGACTAGACTGTCCCTTTAAGAGGTTGTGCAATGCAACAAGACAATGACCCTAAGCACAAGTAAATCAACTAAACAATGGTTGAAATAGAAGAAGATTTGTGTTTTGCAATGATCAAGTCAGAGTCACCCTAACCCAATTGAGATGCGGTGGTATGACCTGTAGAGGTGCGGTTCAATCAAGACAACCCAGAAATATTGATGAACTGAAAGAAATTAGTAGGGGGAGATTAAACTGAAATTCAACCTCCTTGTAATCAGCTACAAGAAACATTTGGTGGAATGTGTTGCTGTTAAAAAAGGATCTACAAGTTACTAAAAATTCAAGGGTTCACTTTTTCCAGCCCGCACTGAATGATAACTCAAAGTCTTCAATAATAGTTTTAAAAAAATACAACTGTGTGTTAGTCTGTAATTGTGACTTGGATAACGATCAGAACACCTTTTATCAATGCAGAAATTTAGGTAGATTGAAACAGTTCACAAACATTTGTTTTACAAGTGTATATACATATACACACACATATATATATATATATATATATATATATATATATATATATATATATATATATATATATATATATATATATATATATACACATACACACACACATATATATATATACACACATACATACATTAAAATGATATTCTAGTACAAAAATAACATGCTCTGATTTGTTAGAACAATTTTTAGAACTACCAATATCCTGCAAGCCTGTGTTTAGCTACCCATAGAAGTGCAAACACATAACTAAAGTACCGCTAGGAAGCAACAGAAAACTGTTCGGTCTTATAACTGCCACTGCTTAATGTCTCACAGGCAGTGTCAGTCCGGGACAAGCACTTCTCTGCGGCTCCCAAGCAGTGCCTTGGCTGAGTTGAACCTCTTTGTGGGGTTAAACACCTAAACTTGGTGGTCTATAGTGCTAGAATGACATGCTTTACATAATAAGCGCACAGAGATTAGCAATGGTAGAAGCCCTAGCTGCAAAATTTAGGAATGACTAGATGCAAAATGTATTTATATATATCATAGATTAAACAGCTTTCAACAAATATCACAGAAAAGTAATAATTTGGTACATTTTTTCACCATAAAATTCAAAATGCTCAGTACATTTTCTCTTTGATGAGCACACACACAGACAATTTGAAATGGTAAAAGACAACATCCTTATAGGGTCTTAACACACTCATTGATTACAGTTCTAGGACACTGAAAATGCAAAATAGAGCAACATCTTTACATTCCATGGGATACAGCAACTACAGCTTAGTAGGGAAGAAGAAAAAAAAAGTACATACTTTTAAGAAAAAGGTTTTTTGGTGCTCAGATAAGAGGTGCATTCTAAATGGCAAACATCCATAATACAAAAAAAATCTGTTTACAAAGACCCTGGAACATTTTAGTAGGGTGCTGCCAGAATTATAAAAGTATTTATGTTAGAATCCCAGCAGTGTAGAACTGAAGATAGAAAACAGCTTGCTTCTAATCTGATGAATTTATAACACATTGCTTTAATAAAATACTGTTTTTGCCACAATATGCAAACTAATGTTTTATACATAGAGATGTATAGATATATGTAATATACTCTTCATACATTTTTATTTAGACTGCTATTACATTTCATTCAAAGCGTAACATCCTAGCACACATGTGAGTTGTATTTGTATTTTAATGATTAACACCTGATATTGATTCTGTTAGTATGGCATTGAGGGGGAGCTTTAGGTAGCTGTTTTTATAAAAAAATATATATATTAAAAATGAAGAACATACTTGCAAGTTGAAAACTGTTAACATGCAGAGGCACTTTACAAAATAAATATTCTGTCTGGTAAGGTCACCTACATCTCAGATTTGCTTCCTGTTAAGTGGTTTTTAGTCTCATTTTGACATGCCAGTTTTTCCACAAAGCAGAACACATTTTAGGAGTTATTAAAGGGACACTAAACCCCCAAAAAATCTTTCATGATTCAAGTAGAGAAGACAATTTTAAACAATATTCCAATTTACTTCTATTTTCTAATTTGCTTAATTCTTTAGATATGCTTTGTTGAAGAAATAGCAATGCATATGGATGAGCCAATCACACAAGGCATCTATGTGCAGCAATCAGCAGCTATTGAGCCTATCTAGATATGCTTTTCAGCAATGTATATCAAGAGAATGAAGCAAATTAGCTAATAGAAGTAAATTAGAAAGTTGTTTAAAATGGCAAGCCTGATTCGTCCTTTGACGTCTGCAGAGTCTTCCGACGGCCGGGGGAAAATCGCTGGAGTGGCATTCAGGATTAAAAAGGTAAGTTTTTGAAGAAAACCATGAAATGTCAATTTTGATTAATTAAAGTGCCATTGTTTTTAATAGGTTTATTAAAAACCGGGCACTAATTCATCAAAATATACCTTCACTTTAATACACATATTGTAACCTAATAAATTCAGTAACTGATAAAGGGAGAGTAAAGTCAAACTAAACCCATGAGTCAGATAGAGCATTCTGCCATAGACTACTAAAGACACGTGCACACTCCTGAGCTCTTATGAGCCTACCTAGTTAAACTCTTCAATAAAAGATACCAAGAGAACAAAGCAAATTTGTTAACAGAAGTAAAATGGAAAGTTGTTTAAAAATTTTTTTAAATGGCATGCTCTATCTGAATCTTGACAGTTTAAAGAGACAGTCTTCACCAGAACTTTTATTGCTTAAAAATATAATCTCTTTATTACCTATTCCCCAGTTTTGCATAACCAACAGTCATTAATATACTTTTTACCTCTGTGATTACCTTGTATCTAAGACTCTGCAGACTGCCCCCTTATTTCAGTTCTTTTGACAAACTTGCATTTTAGCCAATCAGTGCTGACTCCTAGGTAACTCCACGTGAGTGAGCACAATGTTATCTATATGGCACACATGAACCAAAGCCCTCTAGTTGTGAACAATTGTCAAAATGCATTCAAATAAGAGGCGTCCTTCAAGTGCTAAGAAATAGCATATGGCCTACCTAAGTTTAGCTTTCAACTAAGAATACCAAGAGAACAAAGCAAAAGTGATAAAAGTAAATTGGAAAGTTGTTTAAAATGTCATGCCCTATCTGAGGGCCTGTGAACCAGTATTCAAGCTCAGAGAGCTGGTGTGCATTGTGCCTGAGAACACTTGGTTCTTACAAGCTACTGCTCCCTCTAAGACGGTGAAGTGTTTGAATACTGGTGGCCCTCACGGCAAATGTGTGTATACTGCTGAGAAACCATAAAAACGTTCACTAGAAGCCTACTACAAAAAATGCAACTATGTAAAATTGTAATGCACCCATGCACATATCAGTTTTGACCTCTCTTTGCCTTTAATTACATCAGCGGATTTCTTTATTAAATCAAGTGCAAGTCTAATGTTGACAAGGTGAAGCGCCGATATTCCTGGTCAGTATCGCATGCATTGTAGTCTATGTATTCTGTTCATATCGAGTGTCCATGTTTCCAAAGGAACCAAATTCTTTGTCTGGATCCTGTAACTGTTACCTTATCTCCTCTAGATAAGACTGTGGAAAGTTATACATACAAGCAGGTTGTCAACCAGCACTTCTTTGTGACTGCAAAACACTTTAGAACAGATACCAATAAAAAACATAAGCATTTATATACAAAGAATGCATTTTTAAATATTCTTAAACGGATCGTAAATATGTTGTCCTACAGTAACTGCAGATTTACTATAAGACTTGAGGCTCGGAAAAGAGCAGGATTGGGAAATGGTAAGAAACAGAGTGCAGGAAATATAAAGAGGCAGCAATGAGCTCAGCTATGCAGCACTCCTAGGGAACAAGCCAGCACAGGTGTCACAGGAAATAGTCAGAAAAGACTAAACAGGTTACTTTGTAGAGAATTGTGCGGCAATATTTGCAGCGGGAGAACTACATGCATATTCTTAAAGGGACATTAAACTCAACAAATCTGCACAATGAATATAAAAAGTGAACTATGTAGATAGGTTAGAATTATTAAAGCGGATATAGATATCTCTATCTCTATCTCTATCTTAACACATCTATTTATTTTGATCTTTAAACTAATAAGTTTGCATTTGTACATAGCAGGTCCAAAGAAAAAAAAAAAACTCATTGGCTGACAAGGCAGAGCAGCCCCCACACACACACACGCATAAAATAACACAAATAAAAATATGTAATAACTATTACACTGTCTTATAGTAGATACAAGTAAAAAAAAAAAAAAAAAAAAACACAACTTTAAATGGACATGAAACAACATTTATGGGCCTGAACCCAGCATACTATTTTAAACAATTTACTTCATTTACCAATTGTGTTCCCTTCTCTTGGTATCCTTTGTTGAAATAGCTAAGCAATTCTGGTTAGCCAATGATGAGGGGTATATATGCAGCCACCAATCAGCAGCTAGCTTCCAGTAGTGCATTGCTGCTCCTGAGCCTAACTACTCATGATTTTCAACAAAGGACAAAGAACAAAGCTAATTAGATAACAGTAAATAGGAAAGATGTTGAAAAATGCATGCTGCGAATTGTGAAACTTTAGCTTTGGATATTAAAGTCAAAACTAAAAATGTTCATGATTCACAGCTTGCAGTTCCAAATAACTTTCCAATTTACTTCTATTATATAATTTGCTTTGTTCTTTTAGTATCCTTTGTTGAAAAGCATGACTATATAGGCTCAGGAGCAGCAATACACTTCTAGGAGCCAGCTGCTGATTGGTGGTTGCACTAATATACTTAGTCTCATCACTTGTTCAGCTCTCAGTAGTGCACTGCAGCTCCTTCAATAAAGGATACCAAGAAAATGAGGCAAATTTGATTAAAGAACTAAAGTGGAAAGTTGTTTAAAATTGCATGTTTTATGTGAATCATTAAAAAAAAAAACACATGGGCTGTGTGTTGATCTAACACAGGATCAGATCTTGATAGCAGATAGCCAAAAGGCTGATCAAATCCAGTTCTACAAATGTATTTATCCTCAGGATAGCTTTAAGCTTATCCCAAACTTTTATTTTACTTTACTAACAATATCGGTACCCACCATGAAAGTCTATTCCATGTGCCAACCCCTTTTGGTAAAGTGCCTGTGAAAATGAGTTGTGAACCTGCTACTCTCCAACTTCAGATTGTGCCCCTTGTATAATCCTTTTTCTCCTCTGTTACGAAGCCCATTAATATACTTGAAGGTGTCTATCAGATTAACTATACCCTTCCTTCCTTGCCCAAGAGGTTAACTTCAAAGACGCATTAAAAAGTTTTATAGGAATTGTTTTGCCGTTTCTGAAACAAAGTACCAGAATACAAGGTTCTTGTGAGAAACCCTTAAATGGAATTTAAAATAAACATAAAATGTATATTCTAATTATATGGCTCTTAAAATGTAATTAACAAAGGGTATTGTGTAGCTCAAAAACACTGGTCTTTACACACACAATAAAATACTTCTTTGTAATATCAGAGGCTTAAAAAGAAGCAGAGTGTCCAAAATGACCGGTGCAGAGCAGAAGCAGCCATGAAATAATAAATTATAGTTAATACTAATATAGAAACTCAGTACAGATCCAATGAACCGCTCTTTCAGGGCCTGTCTGCCATACAACCTGAAATCCAGGCAGAAATGTGAGAAGTGAGGGATTGAAACCCACCTCATTCCTTTGTGCGGCTCCAAGTATAAATAAATAAAGCATATGACATAAGTGGCTTAGGTTGCTAATCACTAGTGTACAGTATGCTGTATATTAACCAGCGCTTAGACAGTAATGAATCCATAACCCACTACCTTTGTTACTGAGGGTAGAAGTAAAAAGGTGTAACATTTACCTTTATTAGGAGGTTTCCTTTAAAAATAAAACCAGCAAAAAATGCAGCAGCACCACCACCAATTCTATTTAATGGTTTATTGGACCAAAGACATAAAAACACAACATTTCGAACCCAAGTCCTTAATCATGTGTCTTGCGTCCGAAACATTGTGTTTAAAAGTCTTTGGTCCATTAAGAAGAATTGGTGCTGCTGCAATGTTTGCTTTTGCTATGTGTTTAGGGTATTCTGGTGTTAAAGGGACAGTTTACTCAAAAATTTTCTCCCCTTTAATTTGTTCCCAATGATCCACTTTACCTGCTGGAGTGTATTAAATTGTTTACAAGTAGCTCCTTTACCCTTATATTGGCATTTGAAATGGTTGATTTAGCCTGTGGTATCCCCACCTATTCTGAAAGTTTGTGGCCGCGCGTACCAGCTATAGATAAGCTTTGTAAACACAGCCAGCAGAAGAAATTACACTCCCAGTGTGATATAGCAGAGATAAGGTAATAAAATGTTGATTTTCCATTGTTCTCTCAAAGTATTGGTGATTGTTTTAAAGACAGATATAAGATAAAGAAGCAGGTATATTTGCACAATACAGTAATGAGATCTGATTATACCTACAAGCTCAACCCATTTTATTAGGCTGTGGTTTTAATATACAGAAATAAACCTTAAAAAGCTAATTTTCATACATTTTTTACTCTGCAGTTGGTAAAAAAAGCAATTGTAAACACATTAAGGGAAAAACTATTTTACAGTATACTGTCCCTTTAACCCTGACAGCTTACACACCAGTATGCCTGCCTGAGTGCTGAACAGTATTTGGATTGCTTTAAAAAGGACAAGGGAGATGTCAATTTAAAAATAGAATGCTCTAATTTGTCAGTTTTATTTACGATTACACCAATGTCCCATGGTAATTGTATTTCATCCCTTTTACAGGTGTTACACTTTAGCACTAGGAGCTCTATGCCATTCGTTAGCAGGATACAGCCGATAGGCAGTTTATGCCCCTCCTGATTGACTCACCTGCCCTGTCATGCTAAAGATCTCATGGGCTGCAAAGGGGTTCAAACTGTTCCTGCAAACTGGTGAAATTAAATGCTGCAAAAAAATTAGAGCTGTGACAAGCAGACAAAGACCATTTCAGCGAGGTCTAAATCTAAAAAATTACATTTTTGCCAATATTTAGGCTTTTTGTTTATACACACACTTATTACCTATATAGGGTTGCCAACAATTTTTTTTAAAGAAAATTAGGTAGACTAGGGAATTGACAAATTTCACATAGAAAAAGTAAATTTATGCTTATCAGATAAATTAATTTCTTCTATGATACGACGAGTCCACGGATTCATCCTTTACTTGTGGGATATTATCCTCCTGCTAACAGGAAGTGGCAAAGAGCACCACAGCAGAGCTGTCTATATAGCTCCTCCCTTGACTCCACCCCCAGTCATTCGACCGAAGGTATAGGAAGAAAAAAGAGAAACTAAAAGGTGCAGAGGTGACTGAAGTTTTAAATCAAAAAATATAATCTGTCTTAAAATGACAGGGCGGGCCGTGGACTCGTCGTATCATAGAAGAAATCAATTTATCCGGTAAGCATAAATTTACTTTTCTTCTATAAGATACGACGAGTCCACGGATTCATCCTTTACTTGTGGGATACAATACTAAAGCTACAGGACACGGATGAACGGGAGGGACAAGACAGATACCTAAACAGAAGGCACCACTGCTTAAAGAACTTTTTTCCCAAAAACAGCCTCCGAAGAAGCAAAAGTATCAAATTTGGAAAAAGTATGAAGGGAAGACCAAGTCGCAGCCTTACAAATTTGTTCAACAGAAGCATAGTTTTTAAAAGCCCATGTGGAAGCCGCCGCTCTAGTAGAGTGAGCTGTAATCCTTTCCGGAGGCTGCTGTCCAGCAGTCTCGTATGCTAAACGGATGATGCTTTTAAGCCAAAAAGAAAGAGGTAGCCGTAGCTTTTTGACCTCTACGTTTTCCAGAATAGACAACAAACAGAGAAGATGTTTGACAGAAAACTTTGGTCGCTTGCAAGTAAAACTTCAATGCACGAACCACGTCCAAATTATGTAACAGACGCTCCTTCTTAGAAGGGTTAGGACACAGAAGGAACAACAATTTCCTGATTAATATTCTTAAAAGTAACAACCTTAGGAAGGAATCCAGGTTTGGTACGCAAAACCACCTTATCAGAATGGAAAGCAAGATAAGGCGAGTCGCATTGCAATGCAGATAGTTCAGAAACTTTTCGAGCCAAAGAGATAGCAACTACAAACAGAACTTTCCAAGATAGAAGCTTAATATCTATGGAATGCATAGGTTCAAACGGAACGTCTTGAAGAACTTTAAGAACTAAATTCAAACTCCATGGCGGAGCAACAGGTTTAAACACAGGCTTAATTCTAACCAAAGCCTGACAAAACGACTGAACGTCTGGAACATCTGCCAGACGCTTGTGCAGTAAAATTGATAAAGCAGATATCTGTCCCTTTAAGGAACTAGCTGATAACCCCTTCTCCAATCCTTCTTGGAGAAAGGACAAAATCCTAGGAATCCTGATCTTACTCCATGAGCAGCCTTTGGATTCACACCAATAACGATATTTACGCCATATCTTATGGTAAATTTTCCTAGTGACAGGCTTTCGAGCCTGAATCAAGGTATCTATGACCAACTCAGAGAATCCCAGCTTAGATAAAATCAAGCATTCAATCTCCAGGCAGTCAGCTGCAGAGAAACTAGATTTGGATGCTGGAACGGACCTTGAATCAGAAGGTCCTGTCTCAGTGGCAGTTTCCACAGTGGCAGAGATGACATTTCCACCAGGTCTGCATACCAAGTCCTGCGTGGCCACGCAAGTGCTATCAAAATTACCGAAGCCCTCTCCTGTTTGATTCTGGCAATCAGACGAGGAAGGAGAGGAAAAGGAGGAAACACATAAGCCAGGTTGAACGACCAAGGTACTGCTAGAGCATCTATCAGTACTGCTTGGGGATCCCTCGATCTGGACCCGTAATAAGGAAGTTTGGCATTCTGACGAGATGCCATCAGATCCAATTCTGGTGTGCCCCATTGCTGAATCAATTGTGCAAACACCTCCGGATGGAGCTCCCACTTCCCCGGATGAAAAGTCTGTCGACTTAGAAAATCCGCTTCCCAGTTCTCCACTCCTGGGATATAGATTGCTGATAGATGGAAAGAGTGAGTCTCTGCCCATCAAATTATTTTGGAAACCTCTATCATCGCTAGAGAACTCATTGTTCCCCCTTGATGATTGATATATGCTACAGTCATGATATTGTCTGACTGGAATCTTATGAATTTGGCCTTAGCCAGCTGAGGCCACGCCTGAAGCGCGTTGAATAATCGCTCTCAGTTCTAGAATATTTATTGGCAGGAGAGCCTCCTCCTGAGTCCACACACCCTGTGCCTTCAGGGAATTCCAGACTGCACCCCAGCCCAATAGGCTGGTGTCCGTCGTCACTATGAACCATGTTGGCCTGCGGAAACACATTCCCTGGGACAGATGATCCTGTGACAACCACCAAAGAAGAGAGTCTCTGGTCTCTTGATCCAGATTTATCTGAGGAGATAAATTTGCATAATCCCCATTCCACTGTCTGAGCATGCATAGTTGCAGTGGTCTGAGATGCAAGCGAGCAAACGGAACTATGTTCATTGACGCTACCATTAGTCCAATTACCTCCATACACTGAGCCACTGACGGCCGAGGAATGGAATGAAATGCTAGGCACGAGGTTAAGATCTTTGATTTTCTGACCTCCGTCAGAAAAATTCTCATGTCTACCAAGTCTATCAGAGTTCCCAGAAATGGAACTCTTGTGAGAGGGATAAGTGAACTCTTCTTTATGTTCACCTTCCACCCGTGAGATCTTAGAAAAGCCAACACGATGTCTGTGTGTGCTTTGGCTAGTTGACGCCTGAATTAAGATATCGTCCAGATAAGGCGCCACTGCTATGCCCCGCGGCCTTAGAACCGCCAGAAGGGACCCTAGCACCTTTGTGAAAATTCTGGGAGCTGTGGCCAACCAGAAGGGAAGAGTCACAAACTGGTAATGCTTGTCCAGGAAGGCGAACCTGAGGAACTGGTGATGATCTTTGTGGATAGGGATGTGAAGATACGCATCCTTCAAATCCACGGTGGTCATATATTGACCCTCCTGGATCATTGGTAAAATAGTCCGAATGGTCTCCATCTTGAAGGATGGGACTCTGAGAAATTTGTTTAGGATCTTGAGATCTAAAATTGGTCTGAAGGTTCCCTCTTTTTTGGGAACCACGAACAGATTGGAGTAAAACCCAGTTTGGCATCTGAGACACAGCCCTCTCCTGGTTTGCTTCATTATTTCTCAAACCGCTTGTTTTCAGTTTCCTTTGACAGCATATCCTGATCCTTTGCCTCTCTCAGTTGGAGTACTGCAAGGCTCTGTCCTGGGTCCCTTTCTTACCTCTTTACATCCTCCCTTGGAAAAAACATCTTCAGTGGTACTCAAATTGTTTTCCTCTCCTGATATTGTTCCCTCTTTACTCAGGATTACCAACTGTATCTGCAATTTCCTCTTGGATGTCTTCGCACTACCTGCAACCTTATCTGTCTAAAACTAAGCTACTTCTTATCCACACACACCCCTCTTCGAGACATTCAACACCTGACATTTCTAACAGTTGGAGACTCTATTCTAAAAAATCTCACCCCAGTCCCGCTGTCTTGGAGTCACATTTACCAAATTCTGTCACGCAAACCTATACAATATTTCCAGAATTCGTCCTTTCCTCACACAAAAAAATAAAATAAAATTCCCTGATTTTGTCACGCATTGACTTTTGCAAATTACTTCTAAATGGCCTTCCCAAACACCGACTCTCCTCCCTTCAATCTATTATGAAGGCTTCAGCAAGGCTCATCCACCCAAGTCGCCGATCTACATCAGCTGCTCTGTCAGTCTTTAAACCATACACTCTAGAATACAGTTTAAAGTATTAACCGTGATTTATAAAGCACTTAACAGCCTCACTCCCAACTACATTTTCACTCATCTCCAAATATTTTCTTCAGTCTCATCCTATTCAATCAATCTCTCCACTCCTATTACCTCTAAGTCCCTCTACCGCCTCAAAGACTTCTCACACACTTCTCCAGTACTCTGGAACTCTCTACCTCACTCCATAAGAAAACATACCTATTCAGAGAGGCTTACCAGCTCTCCTATGTTTTTTCATCTTAACCAAAATAATTCTTGTACTGCCTTGACTCACAGCTGCAACTACGCTCCACATGACAAGCTACCCCAAACCTTATGTCTCTGCACCCTCAAACCTGTAGACTAATCTCTCCGGAGCAGGGCCCTCTTCCTCCTGTACAAGATTTGTTTAGACTTATGGGTTTTTTTTTTATATCTTATCAAAAATCCTTGTCATTGTATACTCTTCTCTACCCAGCATTGTAGAATTTTGAAGCTCTATACATGTGTGTATGCTGCTGAAACAGTAATAACTTTTACCAGAAACATTTTAAAAGTATATTGCAAAAACTATTCCATTTAAAACTGAAGAGCACTCATGCACATGTCGAGTTTGATTCATCTCTTTAAAGCTTATTATTTTGATTCTGAAACAAAACAGGAATTGCAACTGTGTCGCAAGTCTGATAAGCAGATCTCCCTCTGCTAAAATCACGGATAAGGACATGCCAAACAAGCATAAATACAGGAGGATTTTTTTCTCCTTTATTCTATTTTCATAAAAATAAAATTACCTTGCGCTCCATTCATTTATGAGAATATAGTGTGAAAAAATATATAAAGAACCGCCAATCCCTATTTTTTTTTTTTATCATTAAAAAAAAAAAAAAAAATTCTGCAAACCTATACTGTAGTACTAAACCCCAATTGGTTGACAGGGATACATCTAAACAGCAGCTGGATAACAGGGTCAAGCCTGTTTGTAGTTTTATTCAGCACAGAAACAATAAAATTGGATGTTTAAATTATCAGTCGTCAACAAAAAAGACAAAGTTGTTGAGACCCTGAAATATTAAAAGGGACGGTCTAGTAAAAAATAAACTTTCATGATTTATATAGGGCATGTCATTTTACACAAAATAAATAAAAAAAATATATTTACTTTTATCGACAATTTAGTTTTGTTTTCTTGGTATTCTTAGATGAAAGCTAAACCTAGGTAGCCTCATATGCTAATTTTTAAGCCCTTGAAGGCCGCCTCTTATCTGAATGCATTTTTAATTTTTTTCAAAACTAGAGGGCGTAAGTTCATGTGCGTCATATTAGATAACATTGTGCTCACGCACGTGGAGTTACCTAGGAGTCAGCACTGATTGGCTAAAAGGCAAGTCTGTCAAAAGAACTGGAATAAGGGGGCAGTCTGCAGAGGCTCAGATACAAGGTAATCACAGAGGTAAAAAAGTGTATTAATATAACTGTTGGTTATGTAAAACTGGGGAATGGGTAATAAAGGGATTATCTATCGTTTTAAACAATAAAAATTCTGGTGTAGACTGCCCCTTTAACTGAAATACATGTTAATATGGCTCTAAATCATGTTAATATGGCTCTACACAGTAGAAAACGTACCATGCTTTTTTTTTTTTTTTTTTTTTTTTTTAACCCTTTGGCTGTGCGAGACGTGCTGTAAATATGCAATAATAAATACCTAAGCCACAAGCTGCTATTTTTCAACAGGTTTTTAAACAAGTTGTTAGCTTCACAGCAGGGATATTTCAGCTAGACCAGAAGATTCTTTCCCATGGTTAGTGGTCAGAAGGACCCAGTACTTCCGTACTAATTAATAATCGTTAAATACACCTAAAAACTAGTAGAAATGGGCAGAGGCGTAACTAGAAACCACAGGGCCCAGGTGCAAGAATCTAAGAAGGGCCCCCCCACCCTCCCCCCAAAAAAGTGAATTTGATACATATCTTTTTTCTTTACATTTAACACAGAAAAAAATGTGAATCAGATTAAGTCTGCAAAAGGAGGTACCCTGTGTCCACAGTCTGAGATGGTGTGACCCCCTATTACTGTATATAGTAACACTGTTTAACCCACCATTACTGTATATAATGAGTCAGTGACACAGTCAGTAATCGGTCAGTGAGATGGCTGGACTGACCCTACCAGCCCCAGTACTTTATAAAGTGACCACAGTAGTCTGTGACATGGTCCAGCCCCCCCCCGTACTGTATAGAATGACACCGTTTACCCCCCCCCCCCCCCGCCATGCTGTAGTAACAAGGTCTGTAATTTGCTTGTTCCACAAACATACACACACACACGCAAGCATAAAAACACACACACATATGGGTACTCTTTGTGCAGAGGTTCTAGCCTTAGAGAATAATAATAACAATAATAAGAATAAGAAGAATAAGAATAATAATTATTATTATTATTATTATTAATAAAATTACACTCAAAATGTATTTTCCCCTAAAATGTTTATATTAGTAAAGAACTTTGTAATGTTTTTTCATTATTTTGCCAATGTTTCTGTAATTTAACTCAACCTTAAGATTTCCATTTTCCCTTCAGTTTATAGTAAGTAATGGGTGTCGCCATGTTGAAACCTAGGTTTCCCTTATGTTATCCTACTTCTGAGAAGAATTAGAAACAGATAGGGAGGCTGTGCTGAATAAGGCAATGTTAAAAGGACTTATGTTAAATAAGATTACTTTAACCTTAAGGACCAAGCATTAAAGTAGACACTACTGTAAAGAAATATATGCACAGATACTGATCTATAAAACCAGTATAAAACCTTTTAAAAACTTACTTAGAAGCTCCTAGTTTAGCACTGTTGGTGAGGTTAGGCTGGGACACGCACTGAAAGGGACTGAGAAAACAGATAGGAAAACCAGCCCTTCCCCCCTCCCTCTCATATGAGAAGTTCCATTACACAAACAGGAACCTGTAGACTTCAGCATACATCTGATAATTTGGGGCTTGGTTATAAGTCTGAAAATCAGCACAAAGTTAGTAAAAAAATAAGCAAAACTATACTGTTAGAAAAACACTCAAATGGGCTATATAAATTGATTATATACAAAATACAGTATATATGCAAAGAAAAATCTAGTGTACAATGTCCCCTATAAATAACAAGTGTCACAGGAGAAATGTGGATTTCAGCTGTCCAAAAAGTAAAACACATGTGAGGTCAAGTGGTAGAAACAGCCCTTTTAAAGGTCAAACACTTTTAAGACTTCCTAAAAAAGGGTAGTTTTAAAATAGTTTTTTTTTTTGAGGGTGTAAAATTTAAACTGACAATTCAAGAGTAAAACAGACCTAGTAAACCTGCCAGTTAATTCAGCTCATACCTACACTATCTGCCTAGGCCAGATCCATTTTGCAGTGGACATAAGAGTTTAATTCTTAATCTCTTTGAAGTAAAATAATTGGAAGCTGTGAGCCCAAAAAAATGAACTCTCAAAATGTAATGACAAAGGCATTCAGCAGTGTACAGATGAAATACCCAGAATAAAAAAATAAAAAGTGTTTGAATTTGTTCCAAGCTAAACAAAACTTTAGCAAGTTAATGGCTATAATCCAGGCGTTAGCTATATAACATTGTTTTGTATCAGTTATCTTAAATTTAAAAGGATATAGATATACACACAATAGATATACACTAAAAGTTGATCATATTAGCAAATACACTTTACAGCAGAGTTTGCCGGCCTATATTACGATAAAGCAGTAATGGAGAAGCTTAACCACAATTGCTGTGGAAATTGGCCCCAACTGTCCAAACACTTACACATTACAATAGTGGGATATTATCCAGCTAAGTATCTTCTTCTGTAAAGTATATAAGATCAAGACTCACATCATGAAGATGACAAGAAGATCATATATCTGATGAGACGGCTTTTTAGATAAGAAGCCACTTACAAATTTGAAATTAAGAACATGAAATGCAGAACCCCAAACCTTCCTTTTTCCTCAAGATTTAGCCTTTAGCTTTAAGACATCGGTGCACTGTCCATACCAATGTATGCAACGCCACACAAATGCAGGCAACAGAGTATGAGGTTATTTAGCTAGAAGGTTATTAAAATACACACACACACCTTACTGGCTATATCTTCCTTCTTCGCCCCAGGCTTGTGTCTTCTCAGCTTGATTGAAGGGGAACGAAGCAGGTTTTTCAAACGACTAGTTATGGTTGTGCCAGCTTCTAAAGAAGCCATAATTTAGAGAGGTCACGGAAGGTCTCTCTTTTTAGGATTACCAAGAATAAAAAACAGACGACTCCTGGATAACTATAGCCAGGATCAAACTCGTCCCGCTGCCTTTGCTGTATAGTGTAGGACCCTGCATCCGTCAGCATGTCTGGAAGCCAATATCACTCCCCATGCTGCAAGGCTTTGTTTTCAAATAGAGGAGGAGAGGGAGTAGGAGGGGGAATCCTGTCAGTTTTCACAGGAGCAACCTGAAATAACAAGCAGAGAGCAAGAATTACAGAGCTGTATATAGAACAATTAGAAGGTCCTTTAGCTAGTGCAGAGCTTCCCAAAGTGGGACTAGCAGATTCATAAATAAAGTGGTTGCATTTTTTGCTTGTTTACAATTTTGAAAAATCCCATAGATTAAGGGCAAGGTTTATAACTATAAGATTTAGTTCATAGTTCTAAATCCCCATAAAATGTGTATGTGCAGTGAAAAAAAAAAAATGCAGTGTACTTTCATTATTTATGCCATATTTCCTGCAACTTAAGAGACAGTATAGTTAATTTTATTTTCATTGTTTAAAAAGATGGATAACGCCTTTACTACCAATTCTACAGCTTATACATAACCAACATTGTTATATCAAACATTCTTTATAGTATACAGGTGAAACTCGAAAAATTTGAATACTGTGCAAAAGTTCATTTATTTCACTAATGCAACTTAAAAGGTGAAACTAATATACGAGTTGGACTCATTACATGCAAAGCAAGATAGTTCAAGCCGTGATTTGTCATAATTGTGATTATTATGGCTTATTACAGCTCATGAAAACCCCAAATCCACAATCACAGAAAATTAGAATATTACATGCAATCAATAAAACAAGGATTGTACATAGAACAATATCGGACCTCTGAAAAGTATAAGCATGAATACTGTATGTACTCAGTACTTGGTTTGGGCCCCTTTTGCAGCAATTACTGCCTCAATGCGGTGTGGCATGGAAGCTATCAGCCTGTGGCACTGCTGAGGTGTTATGGAAGACCAGGATGCTTCAATAGCGGCCTTCAGCTCTTCTGCATTGTTCGGTCTCATGTCTCATCTTTCTCTTGGCAATGCCCCATAGATTCTCTATGGGGTTCAGATCAGACGAGTTTGCTGGCCAATCAAGCACAGTAATCCCACATCACTTAACCAGGTTTTGGTGGTTTTGGCAGTGTGGGCAGGTGCCAAGTCCTGCTGAAAAATGAAGTCAGCATCCCCATAGAGCTCGTCTGCGGAAGGAAGCATGAAGTGCTCCAAAATCTCCTGGTAGACGGCTGCGTTGACCCTGGACTTAATGAAGCACAGTGGACCAACACCAGCAGATGACATGGCTCCCCAAATCAACACAGACTGTGAAAACTTCACACTGGACTTCAAAAACATCTTGCAGTGTGTGCCTCTCCATTCTTCCTCCATACTCTGTGTCCTTGGTTTCCAAATGAGATGCGAAACTTGTTCTCATCAGAAAAGAGGACTTTGGGCCACTGAGCAACAGACCAGGTCTGTTTTTCTTTAGCCCAGGTAAAACGCTTTTGACGTGTTTGTAGTTCAGGAGTGGCTTGACAAGAGGAATACGACATTTGAAGCCCATGTCCAGGATCAGTCTGTGTGTGGTGGCTCTTGATGCACTGACTCCAGCCTCAGTCCACTCCTTGTGAAAGTCCAACACTTTTGAATAGCCTTTTCCTGACAATCCTCTACATGCTGCGGTCATCCCTGCTGCTTGTGAACCTTCTTCCACACTTTTCCCTTCCACATAACTTTCTATTAATGTGCTTTGATAGAGCACTTTGTGAACATCCAACTTATTTTGCAATTACCTTTTGAGGCTTTCCCTCCTTATGGAGGGTGTCAATGATGGTTTTCTGCACAACTGTCAGGTCAGCAGTCTTTCCCATGATTGTGATTCCTACTGAACCAGACTGAGAGACTATTTAAAGGCTCAGGAACCCTTTGCAAGTGTTATGGCTTAATTAGCTGATTAGAGTGGGACACTTTGAGCCTAGAATATTGCACCTTTTCACAATATTCTAATTTTCTGAGATTGTGGATTTGGGGTTTTCATGAGCTTTAAACCATAATCATCACAATTATGACAAATCACAGCTTGAACTATCTTGCTTTGCATATAATGAGTCTCTCTCATATATTAGTTTCACCTTTTAAGTTGCATTAGTGAAATAAATTAACTTTTGCACAATATTCTAATGTTTTCGAGTTTCACCTGTAATCTCTACATTTGCCTGTTTCTAAGCCCCAGCAGGTCATCCATTATCTCAGTGCTTTTTAAAGGGACACTCAATCAGAATTAAACTTTCATTATTCAGATAGAGCATGCCATTTTAAACAACTTCCCAATTTACATCCATTAACTAAATGTGCACAGTCTTTTTATATTTAAACTTTTTGAGTCAACAGCTCCTACTGAGCACGTGCAAGAATAAGTGTGTAAGAATTTGTTATTGGCTGATGGCTGTCACATGGTACGTGTATGCATTTGTGATTGGCTGATGACTGTCACATGGTACAGGGGGAGTGGAAAAAGACAACTTAAAATTGTCAGAAAAAAAAAATCTACTACTCATGTGAAGTTCAGACTAAGTGCTATGGCATTGTCTTGTTATCTTGCATTTGTGGATTATGCAAATCTACTGTGTTGACTGGTCCTTTAAATCTTGAACAGCTAGATAGTGCAAGTTCATGTGTGCCATATACAGAACATTGTGCTGACTGATTGGCTAAAATGCACAATTGTAAAAAGCACTGAAATAAGAGCCAGTCTGCAGTGGCTTAGATACAGGAAATCATATTAGTAAAAAGTATATTAATATAACAGTGTTGATAATGCAAAACAGTTCCCTTCAGTGCATTCTACAGGATCCTAAAAACCCTGACCATACAAATTTTATGCAGCGGTAGTTGTAAAGCAGGAGCTCATTAACAGCTGTCCATTAATAGCTGCAGCATTGCAGAGAAGAAAAACAAGACGCTTTTCAAGGGTTACACATAGGTAAAGTACTACTCTGGAGCTTCAATTACCACAGCTCCTGAACACAGCTGGTGATTGGTGGGCTGTGGAACTGCTGCTGCCTATTGGTTCACTGGTTGTTTCCTGCTTAGAGACAGAAGTTCTTTGCAACTCCTGAGCATGGACTTTATATTAGGTGTTAAACCCTTTTGTGAAAGTTAAAAACACCCAGTTTCAAGGTGAGCAGAGAAAAAAAAAATTACATGTTTAAATGAATTAGAGCATGACAATTTTGCAGTACAATGTCCCTTTAAATGATTTAATATATTATTATGCAATCTAGTGGTTAACTACAGATATATATTATGCATATAAAAATACTAGTTCAATATCCCTTTAATCACTATAACAATATTACTTTTATTGCTCCAGAGTCCCCAAATTAAAGCTTAAAACACGTATAAATGAAGGCTGCTTAAAAAATGATAACAAAATTATTTTGCTTTCATAATTGTATCATAAATTCTTCACCCAGTGGCAAAGATGACCTGGACCTGGAGTAATCTTAAACAACGTCTATTACCAGTGTTGCTTCATTCTCTTAGTATCCTTTATTGAAGGAGCATCAGTACACTATTGTGAGGTAGCTGAACACATTGGTAAGTCAATGACAAAAACCATAACTGTGCAGCCACCAATCAGCAGCTCGCTCACATACTTAGCCTACCTAGGTATGCTTATCAACAAAGGATGCAGAGACAACAAAGCAAAGTAGATAAGTAAATTGGAAAGTTTTTAAAATTGTATGATCTATCTAATCTTAAAACAAAGGCAGTTTTATTAAATAAATAAAAAAGGAAGGAAGCTTTTTATATTTATTTTTTTAGGTTGGTGTTTTCACAGACTGGCAAAAAGGAAAGAAAGAGGAAAAACCCATCCTAACATGAGTAAACTAACATGAGTAAACTAACATGAGTAAACTTGTTAAGTTATCTTAGGTGTGTTGCAGGGCAGATGAACAGAAAAACATTCATATCAAACCTCCATCTGAAAAGCATTTGGAAGGTAAAGTAGACACAATGCCAAAAATAACAAACCAAACATTTATTTGCTGATAACCCTGATTCAACATCAATTAAAAGCCTTTGTCAAATAGAAACATAAAGGATAACGTCTGTCAACTTTTGTTTAAAAATTGTTTATGTAAAATAGAGAATTTAAACAAAATTGCTATAATTTTAAAATATTTACATTGAGTTTAATAAAATAATTTTGTAAATATATATATATATATATATATATATATATACACATATCAGAACAATCTATTGCTGACCTGTCAAATAAAACAATATGTAGGCAGATAATCGGGCAAATGTGAGAGTATTTGTAAAAATTATAGAAAGCAACCCTGTATTGTTATAAAAAAAAAAAAAAAAAAAAGGCAAAATGTTATAAAGTTACTGTACACGTCGGTACAGAGACAATGCAGCACTATGTATTTCTCCACAAAACACACAGATCTCTTTATCCCTATGTACACAATACCCAGTATAACCCCGTGTACACAGACCTCGCTTTACGGTCCAGTATTGCAACTGTTTAACCCATTAGTTCCCATACAAAAGCGTTATTATTGAAAACGTATAAAAAGCCTAGGAAAAAAATGCATTATGTGCTGCATTAACTGTCCCAATTTACACGTGCGACTGTCCCTGTCTGCAAACTGTCTGTCTGTGTACACAATGCCAATGTAATCATTCCTTGTAACTGTAGCTCAGAAGCTGGAAACAAAGCTACAGAAATTGAATGCAAAAAAAGATTATTTTTATATATATATATATATATATATATATATATATATATATATATATATATATATAGATAGATAGATAGTGTATATATATACGGTATATATATATCACATTTAAAGTGTATAGCTCTCTCTCTCTGTATAGAGATAGATAGAGAGAGACAGAGAATGATACATAGAGGAATATTACAGTTATATCACATAGTCACACTCAGGGTCCCCTAATCTCCTGAGCACATACCCTGCCGTACAGCCCTGCACCCCCGTGCTTTCATACCTCTAAAGCTCTAGCTCCCAGCTCCTGACAGGGCGCAGATTGATTTCTATTCTCAGTCTCACCAACAGTCTGCAGTTCAGGAGGAGGGAGAAGGATTTGTACGGAAGCCGCGCCAGGACAAATGTGTATTTATACACAGTGCACAGAGAGAGATACCGCATAGTGCATACAGCAATATAACTAATTCTAAGTTGCTTGGTCCTGACAATTAATACTCAAATAACTAATCCGTCTATGAGCAATCACATAGAGGGACATATAATTATAAATAGGTATTTTATACCTTGTTATTCGTAATCCGTATAAATTAAACTGAATACACAAGCATTGTGATATCTGATAAGTAATACTCTCCTGATCTTAAAAGCTACATTAAAACTGTGGTGGATCTCAATAGTAATTTGCTTCTACCTTATTGCATATGTCTCTGGACCTAGTGTACACCTATATGTCTAATTTAAAGGGACATCCGTGTCACAATCTTGTTGAAAAGAGACAAAACAATGTTGGGAGCCTTTACCTAAAAACATCTTATAAAAGTATTAAAAGGTAAGAAAAGAATAAAGTCATATTTTCATATGCATAATTGATACAAGGAATTAAAGGGCCATTAAACAAAAATAAATGTTACATATAATGAAATATGCCAGATACAATTACCATGAGATCAGTGCATATATTTTAGTCATTTAAATATTGAGGAACTATGTGCATTTTTTGTATAAATTAATGTTGTTGTGCCCTGGGGTTTTCTTTATCCTATCTCTTCTGCTGAGGACAAAAGGACTGCTGAACCAGTGAGACAGATAATTTATTAGCTAATTTATAACTGTTATTAACTGGTTTCAGCAAGGGTATATCTAATAAGAAGAAAATACCTTTAAAAGGAAAATATACTCAGCTAAACAAGTGTGAAGATATATTCAAAGCTGCAGCATGAACACCCTTTCAAACAAGCTAGACTCTCCCGCTTCCCACTTTGAGGTTGATTTCTGTTTCAGCCTTTGTTTACATAGCTTTTCTGCAACCAATACTGCAGCACTGAAATTTTAAAGGGACAGTCAACACCAGAATGTTTGTTGTTTAAAAATAAAGATAATCCCTTTATTACCTATTCCCCAGTTTTGCATAACCAACACAGTTATAATAATACACGTTTTACCTCTGTAATTATCTTGTATCTAAGCTTCTGCTGACTGTCCCCTTATTTCAGTTCTTTTGACAGACATGCAGTTTAGCCAATCAGTGCTCACTCCTAGGTCACTTTACGTGCATGAGCTCAATGTAATCTATATAAAACATGTGAACTAATGCCCTCTAGTGGCCAAAATGTATTAAGATTAGAGGCAGTCTTTAAGGTCTAAGAAATTAGCATATGAACCTCCTAGGTTTAGCATTCAACTAAGAATACCAAGAGAACAAAGCAAAATTGGTGATAAAAGTAAATTGGGAAGTTGTTTAAAATTGCATGCCCTATTTAAATCATGAAAAAATTGTTTGGACTTGACTGTCCCTTTAAATATAATTGACAGATATAAAAGGTAAAACTGAAAATGTACCACACTCCAGCAGGTAAATGAGCGGGTCAACCGCTATAAACAATCACCACCTAATATGTATCTGTTTATGAAATTTGCAGCATTTGAATAAGGCCTAGGGTACAGAATTTGCTTTTCAACCTTTTTAGGGATTGTGGGAAAAGAACAATGTTTACACAAAAGCAAGATACAGTACAGAAAAAACAAGCAGATAAATAATAAAATAGATTAAATAATAACAAAAATGCAATTTTATTATCTAAAGGCCTTAAGCAGAGTTCTCAAGCATCTCACTATTTACATATCTGTACTGAAATTGTAACTTTGTCTTCATTAACTGGAATCCCATTTATAAACTCCTAGATTCTGCCCCTGTTCCACCCCATACTCCTTCTCGGCCTGTTTAACCATAGTCCCTGTACCCAGACTGACCAGACTTATCTGCGATCAAACATCTGTACATCTTTCCTGTATAAAACACAAGAGTTCTATGTCTGTCAGGCTTGTAAGAGGGGTGGCCTACCTATCAACCTGCTAAAGGTTTTCTACACCAAGTCCTATATTGCATGCATGTGCCAAGTGCCCCAATCATCATATTATGTAACTGTGTAAAGACCAGTGGCAGGAGCATCTTGCAGGGTAACCTATGTTGCCCATGCATCCTGACAAATCCCCATAAGTTCCCAGAGTGATTTGCACTGTATGCTTGGATATCTTGGCAGTTCTAGTTGTCTTAAAGGGACAGTATACTATAACATTGTTTTTTACTTAATGTGTTTCCAATTACTTTTTTTACCAGCTGCAGAGTATAAAATGTATGAGAATTGCTTTTTTAAGGTTTATTTGTGTATATGAATTAGCTAATTTTGTGTTTTGAAGCCACAACCTAATAAATTGGGTTGAGCTTGAAGGTATAACCAGATCTCATAACGTTATCACATTATGTAAATATACCTGCTTCTTTATCTTATATCTGTCCATCCAATCACCAATACTTGGAGAGAACAATGGAAAATTTAAATTTTATTACCTTATCTCTTCTATAACCCACTGGAAGTGTATTTTCTTCTACTTGCTGTATTAACACAGCTTGGCCTTGAGGCCAAAAACTTTCAGGATGGGTGGTGATACCACAGGCTAAATAAACAATTTCAAATGCCAATATAAGGGTAATGGAAATAATTGTAAACAATTTAATACACTCCAGCAGGTAAAGTGGATCATTGGAAACAAAATAAAGGGAAGATTTTTTTGAGTAAACTGTCCCTTTAAAGCCTGGTGACTTTTGCTACCATGTTACATGCCTTCCTAAAAGCACTGGGCTTTTACGCCATTAGGAGGGCATGGAACATCCTAACATTTTTGGCGTCCTGTACCCTCCTGCTTTTATGAAAAGAAAAATCTGACTGGGGGACGTGCCTAGCATTGTAGGCAGTCCCCAGGATCCCAGAATTGGAATCCTGTTTCCTCTTAAAGGACCAGTAAACACAGCAGATTTGCATAATCAACAAATGCAAGATAACAAGACAATACAATAGCATTTACTCTGAATTTCAAATGAGTAGTAGATTCTTTTCTAACACGTTTTAAAGTTATATATATTTCCACTCCCCCTGTACCATGTGATAGCAATCAGCCAATCACAAATGCATATACGTATAGTCTGAGTTCTTGCACATGCTCAGTGTAAATATAAAAGACTGTGCACGTTTTTTTTAATGGAAGTAAATTGGAAAGTTGTTTAAAATTACATGCTCTATCTGAATCATGAAAATTTAATAAAGCCTGAGTGTCCCTTTAATGTTTATGTCGGAACTTCCTTCCGATCATTAACACTTACCCCCGCACTGAAGGAGTTAAGAAAAGTGTATGGTTTTGCCTTTACAATATGGTGGGAGGGTTTCCAAGATGGCTGCCAAAGTATTGCTGTTCAGAAAAACTTGCACTGTATTTGTACAGAAAGGCTTTTCATATCTTCTGGCACAGACTAACAAAGGGGCATTTAAACCGAAGCAGGTACTCTTTCTATGTTACAGTTTGCTTATCTTTTACTGATTGCAGCCAGCCAGAAAGAGAGCTGTTAAAATGTGTGGGGCAGTGACCTGCCCACCTCACCGGCAACTTTCCTAAAACCATTTATAAGCTTTAATTTTACTTCCCCTCCCGTGCTTGATTAGCTGTCTTGCCTCCTCTACCAAGCTTTTTTTTTTAGTTTAAAAATACAGCCAATCAGTCGCTCTGCCACCTGCCCCTTAGACTGCAATTAGCGTAATCTCTTAAGGCTGTGACACACTGCAAGCGATGCGGCGCGAGGCAAAGCAGCTGCTTCGCTCCGCGTCGCATCGCTTCTGAAGTTCAAATATTTCATCTCTGAGCGCTTAGCTACGCGACCTGACGCAGCAGAGTGCTCAGAGATGAAAAGGCAGGACACACTGAGCGCACACAGCCGCATGTACACGCTGCGCACCGCTCCGCTTGCAGTGTGTCACAGCCTTTACAGTCCTGTGTTATAACCTGTACGCATTGCAAATAAAAAAACAAAACAAAAAAAAAACATACTGTTTAGTGTGGTCGTAGCCTTCTCTGTTTTGCTGCTTGATTAAATTACTTGGTATGTCCCCTCAGTAAATAAACACATGCATAAGTTAGTGGCTCTTTTATTTCCTTGTGCTCTGTGACACTTATATATTTCATTTCATAACTTTCACGTAAACATGATGTAAAGAAAAATGTAATATTAATCTGAATGAAAATTGTATACAGTTAATATTTTACTTATTGGGTGACTTTTTATGTTTTAATGAGTTTATTACAGATGGCCCTCGTTTTACAACGGTTCAATTTACACCGTTTCAGAATAACAACCTTTTTTTCCAGTCATGTGACTGCTATTGAAAAGCATTGAGAAGCAGTGCATTTATTGCATTTATTAAAATAGCCAGTAGGTGGAGCTGTCTGCTTGTGTTGCAGCAAAGCCAAGCAAAATGAAATTAATCAGTTTAACCAGACTTGAGCTATCGAGCAGATTTCAAAGGAACAAGATCTTCCTGTCTATAAATCAGTCCAGATTGAAATGCATAGAAAAAACTGTTTGCAGAAAAATGCAAGTGAAGTCTGTGTTGTGTGATTATTTTATTAGGTTTATAATGCTGTTTAGCAAATGTTTTTGTTCATTTAACTTAGTTTAATTATATATTCTGTGTTGTGTGATTATTTTATTAGGTTTATAATGCTGTTTAACATTTAAAGTCTTCATTTCAAAGCTTTAAAAATAATGTATTAGGTGTTACTTATGACAATTTTGAGAGGCGCCTGGAACCTATCTCCCTCACTTCCCATTGACTTACAGTATAAAAAGGGTTTCAATTTGCAACCATTCCTTCTGGAACCTAACCCCGGCGTAAACTGAGGGCTACCTGTATTTAGCACCAGAAGGAAGGTATGTGAGTGCCTAAATGCAGAGTGCAAGAACATGTAATATCAGTGTGTCCAAGGGTAATGATTGGTGCTTCATACTGCCATCAATTTATTTTGCTGAATACCAATAAAGGAAATGTTTTTCTACATGCAATATATTGTTTTGCATTTATCCGATATGCCGACTCTTTCCTGGAATGTCCTACAGGAAATGTAGGAAAAATAATGGTGATAGATTACAAAGCTTTTAAGGGAATTTTAAAGACACGTAAAAGCGTGAAAAGAAAATGATCTAATGTGTTACAGCCTTTTATTCAGGGCTGACTCAACCATGGGACCAAGTGTGTCCAATGGACCCAGGCAGCACTTGACAAGGAGTAGCACTTCAGTGACTGAGTCAATCACTGTCAGATCCAGGCCAGTCCTGTCCTTTGTCTCTCTGGGGGAAGTTGTAGGCTCTCAGCAGCATAACTTTATCATGTGCAAAAAACACAGAATTGGTCAGGGCAACATTCAAGGTGAGACAAGTGCATCTCATCCCTAGCTACCTTGCCACTTACAGTGCAGTTCTGAATAAGCATTGGTTGCGTGCAGGTAGGCAGGCTTAGCAAGGTCAGCAGCCAGGCTAGTAGGTTGATATGCTAATCAGCAATGTTACTACTGGGGGTGTCATTGCATTCTCTGACCCAGGCAGCAGAATATCTTGAGCCGGTGTTCTAAAAGAAGTTGTCTACCGCGTAGGAATGTGTTTACCACGTCACTTCCGGTGACGTGAATCAACTGCTGGAGGTTTGTGTTGGTCACCGCGTATACTCAAGAGGCCCAACCTCCTCCAAACAGCTGTTTAAGCCAACTTATTTGATAACAACGGGTTGCGGGATTCTATGGGCCGTGCCGCGCATGCGCACATTCACCAAATTGCTCCATCGCACGCCACCGACTTGCCTGCCCGGGGGGGGGGGGGGTAATGCTTATGGGATTTACAGGGGGTGCTGATGGGGCTTACGTAAGTTACACAGGGGGTGCTTATGGGGGTTACAGTGGGTGCAGATGGGGCTTAAGTAGGTCCATAAGCACCTACTGTAACCCCCATAAGAACCCCTGTGTAACTTACTGTACGTAAGCCCCATCAGCACCACCTGTAAACCCCATAAGCAAGACCCCCCCCCCAGGCACTGCAAGTCGGCAGCTTGCGATAGAACAATTTGGTGAATGGACGTGGGCAAATAAAACGGCCCGATCAGATAATACATAGCAAAAAAAAGCGTAACTGCATTATCTGATTGGTCCGTGAAGTCAGTGGCTGTACAACCAATAGGGTCTTGTCTGATGAGTAGGACCGTGTGCGCATGCGTGGCACGGCCCATAGAATCCCGCGACCCGTTGTTATCAAATAAGTCGGCTTAAACAGCTGTTTGGAGGAGGTTGGGCCTCTTGCGCATGCGCAGTGAGCGCTACAACAGCTGATTACACGTCACTGGAAGTTATGTGGTACACACATTCCTATGGTAGACAACTTCTTTTAGAACACCGGCCCTGCTTTTATTGTTGCACTGTTGATAGCCCATATATGTGTGTAGCCACCAATAACAATCTAGTTCCCAGTAGTGCACTGCTGCTCCTGAGCCTGGCTCCCAGTAGTGTATTACTGATCCTTCAACAAAGGATACCAAGATAATGAAGCAAAATTGATAACAGAAGTAAATTGTATACAGTATTCTGAATCGTGGAGAAAAAAATAGGGTTTCATATCAATTTAATTTTAACATTTGTGTCTATTTGATTTTAATTTTAACATCTCTATAAATAGTTTGCTTGACTTTACATTAACATGCATACTTAAATTTAAAGGGATATGAAACTTAACATTTTTCTTTCATGATTCAGATACAGCATTCCATTTTAAACAACTTCCTAATTGACTTCTATTATCAGCTCTGTTTTGTTCTCTTGATATCTTTTTTTATGTAAAGCGAAGACCTATACTTAGGAGCCGGCCCATTTCTGGAGCCCTATATGGCAGCAGTTTTGCAGGAATGTTATCCATTTTCAATAATACTAGATGGTAGCACTATTTCCTGCCGCATAGTGCTCCAGATACCTAGGTATCTCTTCAACACAGAATATCATGGGAGCAAAGCAAATTTGACCCTAGAAGTAAATTGGAAACTTTTTTAAATGACTGAATCGCAAAAGAACATGTTTGGGTTTTTATATCCCTTTAATCTCAATTGTCCATTTACGAACATTCTCTTTGTATGATACTTTTTAGATTCTCAGTAGTTTACACAGACATGGCATTTCCCTGGGAGATTCATTTTCATTGTTTATTATAAAGAATAACCAACAACTTATTAAACATTTTAACCTCTTGACTGCTAGAAAGGATTTCCATTCATTGCTTCATAAATTATTTACACATTTCTTTCACGGCCAACAAGTAGAATAGTTATTATAGTGTAAAAATAAAATGGTCTATTTTATTACTATTTTGCTATTAAACACAGTTTTTATTTCACTATGGGCTAGATTAAAAGTGGAGCGGTAATTTATTGCACGCCTGCAAACAGGCAAATTAGCACGTTTAAGGGCGTGCAAAAAATAACCTGCCATTACAAGTGGCTGGTTATTGCCACCGCAAGCTCACAGTAGCAATTAGCGCTTCTCGAAAATTAACCAGAAATAATGAGGCCCATTTATCAAGCTCCGAACGGAGCTTGAAAGCCAGTGTTCCTGGCGAGTCTTCAGACTCGCCAGACACACAAGTTATGGAGCAGCGGTCTAAAGACCGCTGCTCCATAACCCTGTCCACTTGCTCTGATGAGGTGGAGAGGAATCGCCACAATTCAACCCAATCGAGTACGATCAGGTTGATTGCCACCTCCCTGCTGGCAGCCCATTGGCCGCAAGTCTGCAGGGGGAGGGGTTTCACCAGCAGCTCTTGTGAGTTGCTGGTGCAATGCTGAATATGGAGAGTGTATTGCTCTCCGCATTCAGCAATGTCTGTCGGACGTGATCCTCACTGTCGGATCAGGTCCGACAGACATTTGATAATTCGGCCTCCAGATCTCTAGTTAATTTTCAAAATGTGCCCCAATTGCCCCCAAAATTACAGTGTAGTGTAGCATTTTTAGTTTTTATTAAAATAACTGCAAGAAACAGTTATGAGGGGTTAAAATGAGCAGATCTGGGGTGATAGAAAAAACACGGCACTGAAAAGTGCCTTACATTGCCGTCTATGGGGACTCTGTGTTCTCTATAAATATATATCTATATGCTTATATACATATATATTTATGTGTTAATATATGTATATACACATATTAACACATAAATATATATTTATACACATATATATTTAAATTTGCAGCCCATCGCTGCATGACTTACCCCCCTCGCTGCGCTAGGTTCTCATGCCGTGTCTGTCCACATAAGAACAAGACTCCCATTGGGGCCTATGGAAGCACACTTTCGTGAGCGCAAAGCTTCCATGCAATGCGTGCGGTGGTATTACGAGTGGAGCACAAATATCGCTCTTGCAAAAGCGTAATTTTAAACTTCACTCGTAATCTGGCCCCATGTGTTTAATATGCAAAGAGATTAAATTGCTCTAGGGGCCTGATGATATAAACCTCACTGCTCAGAAGAGATGATATAAAATGATCCTTCAGCACTGCGAGATTCCTGGTAAAAAGGCAGATTTTGATTTACTTCTCCAAGGGGTGTTCCCTGCAATTCTGTATGTGGAGAGACAAGCCCAGTGTAATATAGCACTTCATGACATAAAAGTTCATCTGCGTTTACACTTTGTGCTTTGTGTTGTATATTACTTTACACTTCAGATTAAGGGTTATTACATTTAAACTTTACACTATCTATTTTCTATTTGTAATGGATATAGATTCTTTATACAGTAGTGTATTTAGGATTGTGATTTGAACAAAAAAACTGATTATGCTTTGACTGATTCTGTGTAAATTTAACAAATTAGACTTATACTTTGTATATTTATGTGCATGTCTAGAATCCTGTGAGAGATCTTGCAGGGCTGGAGGGTTCCACCTTTATTTATTTTTTTCAACATTCAGTAAGTTCAACCCCTGTGAAGATTGCACTACAATTTCTCTCCAAGTCGGAGAATCTTTTGTCATCAGGAACTCGATGAGGATACTGCTGAAGAGCAAATAAGAAGCAGGAATACATGCGTATTGTCCAGTCACTAGAGTCACTTTCATCTGTGCAGAATGGGGGCATTCCATATGTGCCATGTGATTACACGTTTAACCATTCTGAGAAAGTTAAATGTATGAAATCAATGTAAAATTCTTGAAAGTTTGTAACTTTGCATTACTGACTTGATCTTATTATGTGTTTAAACCCCTCAGGGGTCATAAGCAATGCAGCCGCACTGCATAAAATGTCAGATTGTTAGTTGTTAGTGCAACTGTCACTTCCATTTCATAGGTTCGACACATCCAGAAAGTTTACACTGTTGGTAACCTGTTAAACAGCTGACGAAAAAAATCACACCAGGCAGCAGCTTATAAACACTGAGTCCATTAATGACTTTTGGCTTGACAAATATTGACGTTAGTGAACTTAAAGGGACAGTTTATACCAAAAATAGATTTACTTGCCCCCAGATAGCTCTGTAGCACATTATCCCAAGGATTACTCCTTTTTTGTATAAATCGTTGGGAACACATAGAAAAAAATGCACTTGAGAGGTGACATGATTACTTTATATAAATATATTCAAGGCCCATATACAGAGATGGCAGAAGCTATGTTTATTCCAAGAAAATTGTTTGTGACAAAAGGTCACAATTTAAAGCTGGAGGAAAGGAGATTTCATCTCCTGCAACGGAAACGTTTTTTCACTGTAAGAGCAATAAAATTGTGGAACTCATTATCAAAGAAGGTAGTGAATGCCATTACCTTAGATTAATTTAAAAATGGTTTGGATACATTTCTGGCTAGAAACAGAATTCAGGGATATGATTGCTTGTGTTAAATGTGTCACCTTTTAATGGGATTAATGTAAGCTCAACTGGAGCTTTTTTGTAAGTATATTAGATTTGTATAGGTTGACCTCAATGGACTTTCGTCTTTTTTCAACCTCATCTACTATGTTACTATATTACATTAAGGGAATAATAACAAATAATAAAAAAACAGTTCAATGTTTTCACTTTTACCCTGTCCAAAAAATGTTCAAACTCCACCATTTATCTTTTAGCTCCTCCTCTGGTAAAAAGACTAGATCACCTGACTATCTATACTGCATCACTGGATGCTCCCAATGTAATAGAGTGTTTTATTATTAACACCTGTAAGTGGTTACTGCTCTAGAGCTGGACTTGATTGGTGATTGGTGGCTATGAACATATGCTCTTGTCATTGCCTCAGGATGTGCTCAGCTAGATTCCAATAGTAAATCGCTGCTCAGGGTTACACATTTTTTTCTTTTCTGCATCCTAAAGGATATTTAATTTGTTTTGTAAAACTAATACGTCTATGAGTAAGGCAAGTGACAGCCGAAACGCGTAAGAGGGTGCTGCCTTCTTCTGTTTTTACGATGATTCTGCAATACATTTATGAACTTTTACATCCCTGTGCCCACTTCTGTGTTGTTTTTGTAAAACTAATAACATAATTGAAATTAAACAATATTGTAATATAAATGTGTTTATTTTATTTATTTTTTATCTGTAAACAATGTACTTCTCCCACATTCCTTAGGGAAGCTGGAAGTAAAATTCTGTAAACATTTAAGCTGTACATTACTGTAAATACAGGATTAGCTACATACTACACAGTGACTGCTTGAAGCAGAGAGCAAACTTTTTAACAGCTAGCCATAACTGGCCACAATCAAAGTAGATAAGATAAAGATACTCACTAGTGCTTTCAAGTAGTTTGTTTGCAGAATATACAGATAGGGCTTTGCTGATCTGCAGATCGGTTTGTAGATCAATTGCAATCCTGGCTTCAATAACTGATGTATTGTATATTATGTAAATAAAAAAAGTTAATTTTATCCTTATTCACGCAATAAATAACCAGCCATTACAAGTGGTCCATTATTGCTACCGCAAGCTCGCAGTAGCAATTAGCTCTTAGAAAATTAGCCAGAGATCAGCTCTCTGGTGAATTTTCTAAAAGTGCCCCAAATGCCCCCAAAATAGAGGGTCTTTTATCTTTTTATTTTATTTTATTTTATGAATAAAAAGTAGATTTTTGTTCCCATAAAAAATACTGCACTAGGCAATTTTAAGGGGTTAAAAGTTGGCCTTTACATTGCAGTAACATTGAGTAAATATATACATATATATTTATGTGTTAATGTGTATATACACATATTAACACATAAATATAAACTATATAAGCTTATACATTTATATTTAAAATTACTGGCGTTCCCTGCTCTACTTACCCCCTTCGCTGCACTTAGGTTCTTTGCCGTGTATGACGGCACGAGACCTATGAAAGTGCGCTCTCATCAGCACAATGCTTCTCTGCAGTGCGAACGTGACATTAGCGTGTGCTGAGCGCAAATATCGCTTTCACAGAAGTGATATTTTGTACTCAACTTGTAATTTGGCCCTTCATTTTTGCCCCTTCAAGTGCAGAATAAAACTATTTTATCTTTAATGTTTTATCTTTAAATCATTTTAGAAACAATTAAAATGTTTTTTTTCCACTATTTGTTTTACCTGGTACAGTAAGTTGCCTCCTTTTATACAGAAAAATGTTCAGGATATTTGTTTTTCGTCTTTCCAAGTTCCTTTGGTCTTGAACAAATTACTGAACAGAACTGACAGTAATGGTGTAGGGGAGGGGGGAGGGCGTCTAAGAGTAACAATGCTCCCAGCAGGGCGACTGCACTTAGTACAAATAAACTTCCTTTTAGAAGAAAGAGAACAAAGACAAACAAAAAAAAAACCCAATTGAAATGGCACGGGCACACAATATTGTGTTGCTGTGACCTGTCACATTAAGGGGATAATCCATTTTAAAACTGAAGTGAGCTAAATGTCTGTTTGTATGAGCACTTCATCCTCATCACAGTTACAGCAACACCAGAATTAAAATAACGCATTTAAGGGACAATAACATTTTATTTTATTTTTTTATTTACATGCATGTATCACTGCATTGCAAAATATCTGCATAAAAAAAAATGTTTTTAAAGCTTTTAAAACTATTATTTTGTTAGCATAATTCGTATTGATTTGCACTCCAGGAACTTTAATTGTAATATTTGTTTGATTATGCATAGAAAAATGTACTGCAAAATACTTTATATTTTTTGTCCCCCTATTCCTGTTGATTAACTGTGAACATTCAGGGCTTTCCAATTTCTATGAGCACTGAATGTGCAGACTTCAGGCTTAAAAGGCTTAGTGCCAGACGTCTGAGGAAGGAGACTGCTTGATCTCGAAACATCACATGTCAAATTAAATTTTCACTAGTTACAAGTCCAGAGAGTGTGGACCCTTTTGTATTGGTATATATATATATATATATATATATATATATATATATATATATATATATATATATATATATATATTTATATATATATATATATATATGTGATGGTGTACAAGATGTAGCTGGTATTGCTGTGGGCTCGGAGGATACCTCAAGGGAAGGGAAAAATATATACTGTATAGTGAAGTCCTGTAAACAATGGACAGGTAAGAGCAAGTGGAAGAGGGTACTCACATATTCTAGAGCTTCAAAATCAAGTTTAAGATATACAGGCAAAGGGAGACTCCGAATGGAGACCAGGATTCAAACTCCTAGTGAAGGCGTGGACAAGGATTCAAACTCCGAATAGAAGCTCAGAAGTGGATAAAAATAAACAATTGTATTGCATAAAAACAAGTGAAGTCACCAGGCAAGAGACTGCATCAATGCAAGAACCACCGCAATTACAGACTGTATAGTTACAATATCCGCATGGTGCGGTTGTTTGGGTTCAGTAGGACAAACTCTGCCTGTGTTTGTGACGTCACCATGTTGGTGAACTTTATACAGTATGAGGATACCTATATCTCAAAAACCAAAGATGTTACGGATGGGAAAATTCTCCTTTAAAAGTAAACAAACATGGGTTTTCCTATTTCCTGAAAATCCACTTAAAGGGGGTGAAAAGGATGGGGGGTGATCTATTAGGATACCTATATCTCAAAAACCGAAGATGTTATAGACATGAAATAAGGTATTTAAATTCTCCTTTAAAAATAAACATGTGTTTTACTATTTCTTGAGAATACACTTAAAAGGGGTGAAAAGGTGAGGTGATTTATCAGGATACCTATATCTTAAAAACCAAAGTTGTTACAGACGTGAAAATTGGGATTTAAATTCTCCTTTAAAAATAATGAAACACAATCTTCAAGACACCATAACTAGCATCTTTCACCAACTGATCCCAGAGACAGAGCTCAACATGTTGCAAATGGATCGGGTGCATAGTGCCCTAACTTAACAGCAAACATCTACAAGAGACATTATTGCCAAACTCCATTATTTCCATGTGAAAGAACTCATCCTAAAAGCGGCCAGATCACAGCAAAGCATTGAGTTTGAAGGTCACATCATCCAAATTTACACAGACATCAGTCCTATTACCTTGCAAAAAAGAAGGGATCTGAAACCAATTACAACAGCTCTTACTAAGGCTCAGATTAAGTACAGGTGGAACTTCCCCTTTAAACTGGTTTTCACACCCCAGAACATCAACTACACCTGCTCTACACTAGCGGAAAGATCCACCCTACTGGACCGCCTACAGATCCACATTGACTCACCCACCACACTATCGTTCACCAACTCCCAAAGAAAATCTTTTCAGTTAGAATGGACCCCAGTGGGAAAAGTTGGGAAATCTAAAAAATCAAAGACTAGCCCAAGTACTTCCAATGACACTGATTCGCCAAATGAGGAAAAAGTACCTCCAACCTGAAAAACAGCAACAGTAAGATAACTAGCTCTCCTTCCATTATACCTAGCAAAGAAAGTCTGACCCTTAAAGGGACAGTCTACCATAGAATTGTTATAGTTTTAAAAGATAGATAATCCCTTTATTATACATTCCCCAGTTTTGCATAACCAACACAGTTATATTAATATACTTTTTACCTCTGTGATTACCTTGTATCTAGGAACCTTCTTCCAGCCCCCTGATCACATGACTGTGACTGTTTATTTTCTATTGTCTTAAATTTAGTAGCATTGGTTTGTGCTAGATCTTAAATAACCCCCTGTGCCTGAACACAGTGTTATCTATATGGCCCACGTGTACTTTCTGTCTCTTTGTGTTGAAAAGAGATTTAAAAAGCATGAGATAAGAGGCAGCCCTCAAAGGCTTAGAAATTAGCATATGAGCCTACCTATGTTTAGTTTAAACTAAGAATACCAAAAGAAAAAAGCAAATTTGATGATAAAAGTAAATTGTAAAGTTGATTAAAATTAAAAGTCCTATCTGAATAATGAAAGTTTAATTTATACTAGACTGTCCCTTTAATACTGTTAGGTAAACATATAGTTAATTTGTTACTGGTCTCATGTTTATGACCAAAGATGTTTGTTAACCGTTAATGTTGTTTAAAGAACCTTGTTTACTTAAATACTTACTGCAATCACTTGAAGTTACATTTTTATCAGGATCGAATCCTTCTTGTCTCTCCCTTACCTCCCTCCACACCACAAATCCCTCTAACCCCCATCCCCCCTTCCCCTACTAATTGTCAAGGGCATATTTGCCCAACTTATAATATATTGGGACCTGCCATCCCACGCGTCCCTTACTTCCTTCCAGGTTAGGATTCCTAACACTTTCACAAATGTTTGTTTGTTTTTTATTATGAATATAATCCAGTTCAGTTTGTATCCAAAATTGCTGAATTTCATACTTCACAAATGCCTAATATATGTTAATACGCTTTTTGCACTTAATGTTTCCAAAGTCTTGTTTATATTGCAAAGCATGATAACTAATAAAACTTGTACAACAAAGAAACAATCAGAGTTCATCCAATTCACCTACCTTGCTCCAAACTAAGGGTATTTATACGATAACATCACTCCTCCATCCCGTCATGTCTATTAAGGTAATTTTACTCAAAGTTAGAGGACTTAACTCTGAAATCAAAAGAAAAAAAGCCATTTCCGAATATAAGACTCTAAAAACGCACATAGTAATGTTACAAGAGACTCATTTCACCAAAGCATACACCCAAAAATATTGGGACAAACTATTCCCTACTCAATATTACGCTATCAGTAACAAATAAAATGCGGGGTTAAAGTGCATCCTTCATTCATCGCTAAACTTCAATATAGAAGAAGTAATTAGCGATAAGGAGGGTAGATACCTAATAATTACAGATCTGATCCAGAACACCCCAGTATTAATAGTTAACATATATGCTCCCAACGATCAACAATCTGCTTTCTTGACAAAATTAAGCAAACAATTAACGCTCTGGAAGAGATATCATGGGGGGAGACTTCAATATGACCTTAGACAACCAACTAGATAGAAAAACACATGGGACACTACAAACAAATCCCTCTAGAACATCCAACAACATTTTAAAGGATTTCTCCTTAAATCACAACCTGATCAATTGCTGGAGGTCACTGAACAGTAAAACTCGAGACTTTACATATTATTCTCCAATGCACAATACACACTCCAGGATAGAATATATATTCATCAGCCAGATAATGATATCTCTCGTAACTAAAGCCACAATACTTAATTGCCCCTTGTCTGACCATTCCATAGTAGAAGTTATTCTCTCTGGGGTGCTCAATCCAAATAGAACTAAATCCTGGTTGCTAAACACTAGCTTACTCCAAGATAAAGTTGATTTACATAAACTCCAACAACAAATTCTCAAATTTATCTTCATTAATGGTGGCACCACATCCAATCCAATTAATGTTTGGGGAGCTCTAAAGGCCTTCATGAGGGGTTTCCTGATTGCAGAGTCCAGCAACCTGAACAAACAAAACAAAACAAAACTGACACATATACAAGCAGATGTAAATCTTTTGCTAACCCAATCTATACACAAAGTCAACAGGGCAATCATAAAACAACTAAGAGCCAAAAACAATAAAATTGACCAATTATTAAATAAAGAAGCGGCCAGATCAATCAAAATAATAGATACACAGTATTACATCTATGGGAATAAGCCTGATAGAATGTTAGCTAACAAACTGAAAGAAATTACTAGAATTACGATGGTACCCCAATTACAACAGCCAGATAATAATGTTACCAATGGCGCTCTTTGTATCGCAAATATGTTTGCAGATTTCTATAACGGTTTATGGGGTAGAATGATTGAGCTTGATGCCCCTTGTTTCCGGTCTAAAGACCACTGCCTTATTCCCAGTCTAAAGACTGCTGCTCCATAACTTGTCTGCCTGCTCTGAGGCGGCGGACAGAAATCAACCCAATCGAATATGATCGGGTTGATTGACACCCCCTGCTAGCGGCCGATTGGCCGCAAATCTGCAGAGGGCAGTTATGCACAAGCAGTTCTGGTAAACTGCTTGTGCAATGATAAATTTCGACAGCATTTATCGATGTGCAGTGGAATTGATACGCTACATCGTATCATGTCCGCTCGCACTTTGATAAATATGCCCCTATATGTTTGCCTTTTTATACAAAGTAGCCATAACTGGAGCTTTTCATGATGATCTCACTAGTCACTACATAATATTCATCCCCTTCGGCCTTTGTTAAAGGGATACTAAACCCATTTTTTTTAATTCTTGATTCAGATAGAGCATGAGATTTTAAGCACCTTTCAAATTTACTCCTATTATCAATTTTTCTTTGTTCTCATGCTATCTTGATTTGAAAAAGCAATACTGTAAGCTTTAGAGCCAGACCATTTTTTGTTCAGCACATGGGTAGCACTTGCTGATTTGTGGCTAAATGTAGCAAACCAATCAGCAGCTCTACCAAGGTGCTGAACTCAAAAATGGGCCGGCTCCTAACCTTTTATTACTGCTTTTTCAAATCAAGATAACATGAGAACAAAGAAAAAATGATAATAGGAGTAAATTAGAAAGTTGCTTAAAATTGCATGCTCTATCTGAATCATGAAAGAAAAAATGAGGGGTTAGTATCCCTTTAAAGTTTCGGGTTACCAATTTGAAACCTATTGGTATCAGTAATGGCACTCGCCATCGATACTAATTTGCACTAAGTATAGAGCCACTTGCGGTTAAAATCAGAGACAACCCAGACATTTTGGGAATCAGAGTAGGAAAATTGTGTCGTTATTCGCAGATGACAAAATACTATCTTTAACCAAGGCATTATTGTCCCTTCCCCCACTATATTCATTAATCCAACATTTTGGATGTTTATCTGGTTACAAAATTAATGAGGACAAATATGAAGCCTTAAAGGGACACTGAACCCAAATTTTTTCTTTTGTGATTCAGATAGAGCATGAAATTTTAAGCAACTTTCTAATTTACTCCTATTATCACATTTTTGTAATTCTCTTGGTATCTTTATTTGAAATGCAAGAATGTAAGTTTAGATGCCAGACCATTTTTGGTGAACAACCTGGGTTATCCTTGCTGATTGTTGGATAAATTGATCCACCAAAAAAAAATGCTTAGATGTCTTCTTTTTCAAATAAAGATAGCAAGAGAAAAAAGAAAAATTGATAATAGGAGTAAATTAAAAAGTTGCTTAAAATTGCATGCTCTATCTGAATCACGAAAGAAAAAATTTGGGTTCAGTGTCCATTTAAGCGTTAAGTTATCTCAACACACTAAAAAAACTACCAAAATTAACTTCTCATTTAAATGGGCACAGAAAACACTTATATACTTAGGGATTCACCTTCCCGCTAACATATATATACTATACCGAGTAAATTATATCTCCATGTTTACACACATTTGTCATATAAAAGGTGAGATATCATTGGAAGCTATGTGCACAGATATCATATTGATTATTTCATTTATATAGGAAGCTATTGATATCAATTTTATTGCTGCATGATACAACATTGTAGACAACACTGAAATGGGTGATGTTGACCCCCCTTCCTGTTGTCAAAGACACATTACAAGCCTGGAATGTCCCAGTACATATGAAAGAAAGTATATTTACTCAGACCTCCTGCTGTTCAGAGTTTCACTAGACAGGACTTCTAAAGAACAAACATTTGTCCCAAACTATAAGCGATAATGTCACATTTCAAGAGCCTTTGAATACGGTCTCAGAAGAGAGGTAATTTCTAAAGAATTATTGTTGTATAGTATTCCCAGATTGAAATCTCTAAATTAATTTAGCCTAAGAAATTCATTACTTAGATCACAGAAACCCCTGTGGATAAGCAGCCTAGAAGTCTACAATTTGACATAGCTTTCCAGGATAATCGACAATTTAAATATCAATTATCTCAGTGCAAATTGGCACACACTAAGTTCCAATACACAAACCCCAGCCATTGATGCTCCAAATGCCCTTGGTGATATGGGGAAGTTGAAAGCATCAAAATTGAGATTTTAAAGTAGAACTTATGTCTAATTTTCAGTTATGGTGTACCTCCGTATTGTATAAATGTACATTTGTGGATCTGAGAGAAATGCCTAACAGTAACATATTAGATAGGTATCAGCTGAATTGAGTAAGTAGCTATATGGTCAATTTAAAATGTCCAATTTATTTCTAAATAAATAACATTCTTTTGTTTTTCAGACATCCAGATATGTCTAGTAGATACTAATATATGAATGTCTATATAATATGTGCCCTGAATCATATCATATAGCGTATACACTAAATATTAAAATAATATCCACAGATATGCAATATTTATATTAATATGGGATAATAATCAAATGTAAATAAAGCTATATGAAATTACATCAGACTGCCACTCACAAGGTATGTATGTGATATTAAGATGGAGATTGTAAACTGAGAAAATAGTTGGATCCATGCTGAAAGTATTGTAATCCTTTTAAATCCTTTCATAGAAAATGTGATTTTTTAAATGCAGTTTCTTCAAATACCTCATATTTAGTCCTGAAATACTCAGATTAAATAATATTAAATGGTCCCATACATATTGGACATATTTGTTTGCTGATGTAGGAAATAGTGAATATATTTAATATTTAATATATTAGAATATAGTATTTGATAGTGAAACCAATTTCTGTTTGGAATGATTAGAAGTAAAGTAGTGGCTTATCAGTTGATAAAACTGCTACACACTAAGAAACAGTATCAGACTCACTTGACTGAGAGAAAATACACAGATTTGGGGCTTGTATTTTCTCTGAGGTTTTTTTTTTTTAACCCTTTCTTGTGGATAAGAAAGAAAATTTTGTGAACTGTGCCCTGGCAAAGAGTGGAATATTCCTTCACGTATGACCGACAGAATATTGACAAAAGCTGAAATTCTCAAAATTGGTTATGTGATAATGTATTAATGGTTTTTGTATTTTATTAGATTTAAGCATATACATTTTTTATAGCATAGCTAAACTACAGCTGTGAGTTAAAAGGTAATTTATTCTTATATTTAATATTAATTAGACCAAGGGTAGTAAGTATACTGGTGTTAAATATTAATATTTATAAATAATTTTTGTATTGAAGTGTCATAAGTTAGTTGCAGCTTTTGCAATATATTTTAGAATTTATTTTATTGTGGCTAAATAAGAGGTTGTTTCAGGCCAGATTAATTGGCATATAAATTGGCTATTGCATTAATAATATACAATCTCTGGTGTTTTAATTGAAGTTATATAGAACCATTTGTGGGCTAAATAGTTTAATTATACTTTTCTGAAAGTTCTCTTAGATTTATTGAGATTCAGTAAGATTTGTGTAGTATCTTGTTATATTGTTAACTAAGCACTGTTAAGTTAGCAGTCCATATTTCGGCATTGGACTAAGAATTGTTGGCTAATTACAAACTGTTCTGGTATTCTCATTTGTGGTATTTTAATAAGTGATTCATTGTGAATAAGGTTAATGTGCAGAAATGTCTTTATAGCTGGCTTTGTATAGAATAATTTTAACAGCAAAGACATACTTATATTGGGCTTAATTAATATAACATTTATTACATAAATATACACATTGTGTCTATAAAGATAACTAGTCAGAACAAAGGATTAAATATTATTTTTTAATAATAATATTGTTGTCAAAGTTATAGATATGTCTATAGTAATATTTTAGAGTACACTACAGAGATCTCACTGAAGTGTATTGACAAAGTTCTGCTATATTAATTGTAGATATCGCTGACAATAGTTTTATACTGCTATTAATTATTAATATTCATAATTACAATACATAACACATTGTAGGGCACTCCTGAAATGTATTAACATAATTGGAGGCACTGCTGATAGACTATTATCTTTATCACATTGATATAACATATTTGGTAGTAAATATAAATGATTAAATGTTAATATTAATATTTGTAACAAGAAGTGACTCTAACATATCTGTACTCAATATTGAAATATGTTCCCCAAAATCACCGGTTAGTCAGGCAAAAACACTTAAAATTGAGGACAAAAGTCTAGTTAAAGATATGTGGGATGAAGATAGAGAACTATACCAAAGTTTACTGAAGCTTAATAAATGCAAAGAATCAGAAATGCGCGATGAAATAATTCTCAAAACTTGGTCAATACTAATGTATTTGAGCTGTGAGATGTCTAGCCAAATTGCAGGACAGAACGTACAATTGGAACAGCTAAGGGGTGAAAATTATACATTACGAGAATTCGAAGAAGACTTTATTGACAGAAAGTTAGAGAGTCTAGAAGCTAATAAAAAGATTACTACCCTTAATGAATATAATCAGAAATTAGTAGCTAAATTAAAAGCTTTAGAAGAAGATTATGAAAAGGGCCAAAACGAAAATAAAACATTAAAAACAAGATATTTTAAGGCTGAAAAATAACATGAACAGGAAATAAAGGAATTAGAGAGACAAATCAGAAATAATAAGGAGCCTTCGAAAAATAACACTAGTGCTGAAATTATTAACTCAATTAAGGACTGGGTCAGAAGTGAGTTTCAAAATATGAGGCAGGAGGATAAACAAAAATCCCCAAATTATGGCCCTAATTCAGACCCAGAGATAACCTTCCCCCTTAGGCCATTACCTAACTCTGAAGGGCAAGATAAGTATTACACTTCAGAGGAAGAAGGCAGTTACTATAGCGGATCAGAAGGGGAGGATAGATTCTCAGACAGCCCATATCAAAATACATGAGTGAAATTTCTGCATAGTAAAGAGAGGACAAATGAGACCCGGTAATGTACTTAATAAAGTGTATGATACCCCTACAATAATTAAGTTCCTAAGTGGAGCAGTACACCCATTTTCCAAAAAGGGGACCACTTCCATTATTGATCATTTAGAGGCTTATGAAAATGCTCTAGCTGTATTAAACATAAATGATGGGCAATCTAAAATTGAGTTTCTGCCATGGGTATTTGAGGCTAAGCACCATACATTATTTGCGTCACTAAAGGATATGAATATCCATTCCTTGAGTGAAACAAAGCAACATTGTAAGAGTGAATTCGGACCACATTGCACCGCAACCGTGGCTAAAGCAGCAATATACAATTAAAAATGTGGCGCCAATCAGAGCCCAATTGAATTCCTTTCTACACTAAAAGGAGCGTACTGTATGGCAGAAAATGAATGCAAATTTGAGAGCTCAGAATTTGTTAATTTATTTTATGAAGCCTTACCCTCTCACATCAAAATTGATTTGGCTAGAGACGTTAATGAAAGCTGTTCATTAAATTGGCTGATTAGGGAAAGTACAAAATTATATGCCATACAGCAAACCAGTGACCATGGGGATAAAAGAGAGAAAAAGCCCAACCCTAAAGTAGTGACCAAAACTAGGGTGTCACCTAAGAAGACTTATGTGTAAGTGGCCAGAGAAAACAGGCCTAGGGCACAAAGTTTTGAGTCTGCCCCTCCCCCACCAAGGGCCGAGGTGCAGAGAGAATATACTCAAAATGGGGGGCATACCCAGACAAATAGTTATCCCCAAAGAGATGAACACCCACAAGGTAATCGGTATCCCCATAAAAATAAATACCAAAAGTGGCAAAAATACTCTCAGGGTAACCAGACACCCCAAAAAAATAGTGCTCCCCAAGATATTAACGCTGAACAAGTTGAACCCCAAAGACAACCATGTTAGAATAGAAACTATAGCTATGATTCTGAGGGATTCCAAGGATCCAGGAATCAATACCCTGGGATATCAAAAAAATCGGTCAATGGGTAAAAGTAGCTTGTACAATCAAGTGGGCCAACTTAATACGCAGTTAAATCAACTATGTACACTATTCACTAATATGAGTCAAGCTTTAACGGCTCAGCACCCTAATAATACTTTTTTAGGGGTACAGCCAGTGGCCAGCAGCGGGCCACAGGCACAGTCATAAATACTAAGGTATTACCTGAAAGAGAGGGGAGAGAAATACCAAATAAAATAATAAATGTCAATAAGGGTACTAATCATGTTCTCTCCCTACTGTCTAGAAACGGATGGCCTAGCTGTGATGACAGGCAGCCTCAACTAACAAATCTTTTCCTTTGCAGTTGTCCCTAAACCTTATTCCCACAAATGCAGTACACAGGAACCCTGTCAACCCTATTATAGAGGAAGTGACTGGTAAAAAGTAAAAATTCTTCTGCATCAGGTAAAGTGGCGGATTCAGGTAACTCATGGCGAAGCCCACAGATGTGTAAACATGCACATTTTATGTGTGAAATGATAGAAACTGCAGGGAGATACTATTTATTAGCTGAGCTCCAGGATTCAGTTTCCAACCCTATCATGGGATTAATTTATACTGGATCTCAGGCAACTATTTAATCCCACAGGTACTACACACAGCTAAATGAGCTAACACCCCACAAACCTAAACTAAAGGAATTTAATGGTTCACTAATAGGTGTTGGGGGTGACTCTCTCAAAGTATGGGGTACTGCATGGTTAAAACTAAAGCTGGGGAACAGAGTAATAAGACACCCTGTCATTATAGTGGATCTGCCAACTGATTGTTAAATCATTGGTATTGACCTTCTTAAGCGATTAAGTACCATAATTGATTGCATAAATAATGTAATTTGGTAACAAGTAAAAAGACCTATTAATTATGAGTGGTCCAGCCTACCTCACACTAGACTTAACTGTCACGTGGTTGAAGAGAAGCCAGATGCTGTTGAAATTAATTTCAAAAATAGCTCTGCACCTGAGATAATGGTCCTTCAAATAAATGATCAGACTGTTCTGAGTCTGAGTGGATCTGATGATAATACCATTAAAGGGGGACCCTGAAGTATTTCAGGAGGAAAATGCCGCCCTGAAATCAAACCGGCAATTGCCATAGGCTGTGAATATGCAGGTGTTTAGTAATATCATAATACCTGCTGGGGCTGATAAATTCCTCTTATCCTTACAGGTAAAAAGGGGTCAGAAATTAAAAGCTTCTGAAACACTAATATGCATCTCAAATATGGCTAGATTTAGAGTTTTGTCGGTAATGACCCGCGTAGCTAACGCTGGCTTTTTTCTGGCCGCACCTTTAAAATAACTCTGGTATTGAGAGTCCACAGAATGGCTGCGTTAGGCTCCAAAAAAGGAGCGTAGAGCATATTTAACGCAACTTCTACTCTCGATACCAGAGTTGCTTACGGACGCGGCCAGCCTCAAAAATGTGCTCGTGCACAATTCCCCCATAGGAAACAATGGGGCTGTTTGAGCTGAAAAAAAACCTAACACCTGCAAAAAAGCAGCGTTCAGCTCCTAACGCAGCCCCATGGTTGTCTATGGGGAAATGGTTGTCTATGGGGAAACACTTCCTACGTCTGCACCTAACACCCTAACATGTACCCCGAGTCTAAACACCCCTAACCTTATACTTATTAACCCCTATTCTGCCGCCCCCGCTATCGCTGACCCCTGCATATTATTTTTAACCCCTAATCTGCCGCTCCGTAAACCGCCGCTACTTACATTATCCCTATGTACCCTTTATCTGCTGCCCCTAACACCGCCGACCCCTATATTATATTTATTAACCCCTAATCTGCCCCCCACAACGTCGCCTCCACCTGCCTACACTTATTAACCCCTAATCTGCCGACCGGACCGCACCGCTATTATAATAAAGTTATTAACCCCTAATCCGCCTCACTAACCCTATAATAAATAGTATTAACCCCTAATCTGCCCTCCCTAACATCGCCGACACCTAACTTCAAACATTAACCCCTAATCTGCCGACTGGAGCTCACCGCTATTCTAATAAATGTATTAACCCCAAAAGCTAAGTCTAACCCTAAAACTAACACCCCCCTAAGTTAAATATAATTTACATCTAACGAAATTAATTAACTCTTATTAAATAAATTATTCCTATTTAAAGCTAAATACTTACCTGTAAAATAAACCCTAATATAGCTACAATATAAATTATAATTATATTATAGCTATTTTAGGATTTATATTTATTTTACAGGTAACCTTGTATTTATTTTAACCAGGTAGAATAGCTATTAAATAGTTAAGAACTATTTAATAGCTAAAATAGTTAAAATAATTACAAATTTACCTGTAAAATAAATCCTAACCTAAGTTACAATTAAACCTAACACTACACTATCAATAAATTAATTAAATAAAATACCTATAATTATCTACAATTAAACCTAACACTACACTATCAATAAATAAATTAAATACAATTCCTACAAATAAATACAATGAAATAAACTAACTAAAGTACAAAAAATAAAAAAAACTAAGTTCCAAAAAATAAAAAAATATTTACAAACATTAGAAAAATATTACAACAATTTTAAACTAATTACACCTACTCTAAGCCCCCTAATAAAATAACAAAGCCCCCCAAAATAAAAAAATGCCCTACCCTATTCTAAATGACTAAAGTTCAAAGCTCTTTTACCTTACCAGCCCTGAACAGGGCCCTTTGCGGGGCATGCCCCAAGAAATTCAGCTCTTTTGCCTGTAAAAAAACACATACAATACCCCCCCAACATTACAACCCACCACCCACATACCCCTAATCTAACCCAAACCCCCCTTAAATAAACCTAACACTAAGCCCCTGAAGATCTTCCTACCTTATCTTCACCATAGCAGGTTCACCGATCTATCCAGAAGAGCTCCTCCGATGTCCTGATCCAAGCCCAAGCGGGGGGCTGAAGAGGTCCATGATCCGGCTGAAGTCATCATCCAAGCGGGAGCTGAAGAGGTCCATGATCCGGCTGAAGTCTTCATCCAAGCGGGAGCTGAAGAGGTCCATGATCCGGCTGAAGTCTTCTATCAACGGCATCTTCAATCTTCTTTCTTCGGGAGCCATCATCTTCCATCCGACGCGGAACATCCTCTTCTCCCGATGCCTACTAGCCGAATGACGGTTCATTTAAATGACGTCATCCAAGATGGCGTCCCTCGAATTCCGATTGGCTGATAGGATTCTATCAGCCAATCGGAATTAAGGTAGGAATATTCTGATTGGCTGATGGAATCAGCCAATCAGAATCAAGTTCCATCCGATTGGCTGATTGGATCAACCAATCGTATTGAACTTGATTCTGATTGGCTGATTCCATCAGCCAATCAGAATATTCCTACCTTAATTCCGATTGGCTGATAGAATCCTATCAGCCAATCGGAATTCGAGGGACGCCATCTTGGATGACGTCATTTAAAGGAACCGTCATTCGTCGGGAAGTCGTCGTCGGAAGAAGATGGGTCCGCGGTGGAGGTCTTCAAGATGGAGCCGGTCCTCATCGGATGAAGATAGAAGATGCCGCTTGGAAGAAGATGGTTGCTGGTCCGGATCTACTCTTCTTCCCGGATAGGATGAAGACTTTGGAGCCTCTTCTGGACTTCTTCAGCCGTCGGATGATGGATGTCTAGCCCCCGCTTGGGCTTATATGAAGATATCGGAGCCAGGACGGATCGGTGATACCTGGTATGGTGAAGATAAGGTAGGAAGATCTTCAGGGGCTTAGTGTTAGGTTTATTTAAGGGGGGTTTGGGTTAGATTAGGGGTATGTGGGTGGTGGGTTGTAATGTTGGGGGGGGGTATTGTATGTGTTTTTTTACAGGCAAAAGAGCTGAATTTCTTGGGGCATGCCCCGCAAAGGGCCCTGTTCAGGGCTGGTAAGGTAAAAGAGCTTTGAACTTTAGTAATTTAGAATATGGTAGGGCATTTTTTTATTTTGGGGGGCTTTGTTATTTTATTAGGGGGCTTAGAGTAGGTGTAATTAGTTTAAAATTGTTGTAATATTTTTCTTATGTTTGTAAATATTTTTTTATTTTTTTAACTTAGTTCTTTTTTATTTTTTGTACTTTAGTTAGTTTATTTCATTGTAGTTATTTGTAGGTATTGTATTTAATTAATTTATTGATAGTGTAGTGTTAGGTTTAATTGTAGATAATTGTAGGTATTTTATTTAATTTATTTATTGATAGTGTAGTGTTAGGTTTAATTGTAACTTAGGTTAGGATTTATTTTACAGGTAATTTTATAATTATTTTAGCTATTTTAGCTATTAAATAGTTCTTAACTATTTAATAGCTATTGTACCTGGTTAAAATAAATACAAAGTTACCTGTAAAATAAATATTAATCCTAAAATAGCTATAATATAATTATAATTTATATTGTAGCTATATTAGGATTTATTTTACAGGTAAGTATTTAGCTTTAAATAGGAATAATTTATTTAATAAGAGTTAATTAATTTCGTTAGATTAAAATTATATTTAAGTTAGGGGGGTGTTAGGGTTAGGGTTAGACTTAGCTTTAGGGGTTAATACATTTATTAGAATAGCGGTGAGCTCCAGTCGGCAGATTAGGGGTTAATGTTTGAAGTTAGGTGTCAGCGATGTTAGGGAGGGCAGATTAGGGGTTAATACTATTTATTATAGGGTTAGTGAGGCGAATTAGGGGTTAATAACTTTATTATAATAGCATTGCGGTCCGGTCGGCAGATTAGGGGTTAATAAGTGTAGGCAGGTGGAGGCGACGTTGTGGGGGGCAGGTTAGGGGTTAATAAATATAATATAGGGGTCGGCGGTGTTAGGGGCAGCAGATTAGGGGTACATAGCTATAATGTAGCTGGCGGTGGCGTGCGGACGGCAGATTAGGGGTTAATAAGTGTAGGTAGCTGGCTGCGACGTTGTGGGGGGCAGGTTAGGGGTTAATAAATATAATATAGGGGTCGGCGGTGTTAGGGGCAGCAGATTAGGGGTACATAAGTATAACGTAGGTGGCGGTCGGCAGATTAGGGGTTAAAAAAATTTAATCGAGTGTCGGCGATGTGGGGGGGCCTCAGTTTAGGGGTACATAGGTAGTTTATGGGTGTTAGTGTACTTTAGAGCACAGTAGTTAAGAGCTTTATGAACCGGCGTTAGCCCAGAAAGCTCTTAACTACTGACTTTTTTCTGCGGCTGGAGTTTTGTCGTTAGATTTCTAACGCTCACTTCAGACACGACTCTAAATACCGGAGTTAGAAAGATCCCATTGAAAAGATAGGATACGCAATTTACGTAAGGGGATCTGCGGTATGGAAAAGTCACGGCTGAAAAGTGAGCGTTAGACCCTTTTTTGACTGACTCCAAATACCGGCGGTAGCCTAAAACCAGCGTTAGGAGCCTCTAACGCTGGTTTTCACGGCTACCGCCAAACTCCAAATCTAGGCCATAGAATGAAGAATCTGGGTCTAACAATGACCCATACTCCTATGGTTAATATTGGAACTATTCCAATACATGTTATTGTTCATAACATGACCCCACAGGATATCACTTTGTCCAAGGGAACTACCATAGGATATGCTCTAGAATCAAGTTACTACACTTTTGGATTCCAGAATAATATAATTGGGCTAATACCTAAAGGATACATAACTGAAGAACAGTTAATAGAACAATCCTTTCCATCTATACCAGAGGGATTGTTTACAGTTCAGTCTATTTATCCCTTCAGCTCAGAGGAAGGCATCTGTAAAATTGAAGAAGCCTCCCTAGTATTTGATCAGCCAATCAAAGAGCAAGAATACCCCAATACCCAGAATTTTTGCGGCAATGTAAATTATAATCAAGGGGATCTCACCTCTAGGTTGGAAGAAGCCTATAACATAGGACAGCGTGAAATATTTGCAGGATTTTAGCAAATAGTCGAAGAGCAAATCTCCTTAGTTAATGGCTGTTCCAGTGATGATGAACACCAACAGCTACGAGAACTCCTGACGGAGTACAAGGATTTTTGTGCTAGGGATTCTTATGACTGTGGGACTACAGACCTGCACATTGCAAGAGTCCAAACAGATCCCAATGCACTCCCTGTCTTTGTTAAACAATACAGACTTCCTTGAGCCTTATATGATTCTCTTGCAGAAATTATAAGGAACCTGGAAGAAAGTTGTATCATCAGACAGATGCATAGCTCTTATAACAATCCTATTCTAGGTGTTCTTACGCCCAATGGACAATGGCGTTTGTGTGCTGACTTAAAGGGACAGTCTAGTATAAATTAAACTTTCATTATTCAGATAGGACTTTTAATTTTAATCAACTTTCCAATTTACTTTTATCATCAAATTTGCTTTTTTCTCTTGGTGAACTTAATTTAAATTAAACATAGGTAGGCTCATATGCTTATTTCTAAGCCTTTGAGGGCTGCCTCTTATCACATGCTTTTTAAATCTCTTTTCAACACAAAGAAACAGAAAGTACATGTGGGCCATATAGATAACACTGTGTTCAGGCACAGGGACTTATTTAAGATTTAGCACATTACAATGCTAAATTTAAGACAATAGATAATAAACAGTCACAGTCATGTGATCAGGGGTCTGGAAGAAGGTTCCTAGATACAAGGTAATCACAGAGGTAAAAAGTATATTAATATATCTGTGTTGGTTATGCAAAACTGGGGAATGGCACACACCTGTGCACCCAGACCTCTGTGCTGTGCTCACCTTTGGACTGAAAACTGGGGAATGGATAATAAAGGAATTATCTATCTTTTAAACCAATAACAATTCTATGGTAGACTGTCCCTTTAAGACAGCTAAACAAACAAGTGTACATGTCTGACTGGCATGTGCCATATATTGACCAGTGCTTAGCGCAGATGCAGGGATCTAAAATATTCACTTCCATTGATTGTGCACAGGGATATTGGACCATAAAGGTACACGGGGAAGACCATTATAAGCTTGCATTCTCATTCCAAAAGGTCCAGTATGCATTCCAAAGGCTTCCGTTTGGATACATAAATTCAGGACATGAATTTGCTGTATTCATGTATAATGCTATGCTTGATGCACTGGAAAGGGGGGTGTTATCTTATATTGATGATGTTTTGATCAAAAGCACAGACTTTGGGACTTCGGGTGGGCGGCTTTACAAGATGGCTGCAAGCTTCATCAGCTCCAAAGAAAATTTCTTCTAATTTTAATATTGCTGCCATCTTCTACCCACGCCATCTGCATCTCCCTTGACAGGCAAGCTGTCTAGGAACACCTAGCAGACAGAAGGAATAAAAACTCTTTTACCCCGGAACGACACTTGGAAAAAGAAGCCACTGGGCACGGTGGCGGGACTATAAACGCCACACTGTATATACCTCTACCAGAACCTGTCATAGGTTAGCAATTGGCTCAGGTCCCCATACAATGGAGATATCTACCGCCAAAGAATATTCCGCTGAATCCTACATCCTAGTAGAACTACAGTCTATGCTCTTGCCTAAGCTAGAGAGACTCTTGTACTCTTGCACTGACTTACGGGCAATGCTGACAATAAAGAAACAATCTGGTCAACAAGACAAGCCAGTTAGCAAACCCACTTCACAAACCGCTTCACTCATGTCTAATAATGACAGCCTTATGGCCCCCAAATTCTTATAGGGGAGAGAACCGGTGACCGGAATAGTTTCTTCTGATATGAAGCTATTGAATCCCACTATGGAGCCGAAAACCGAACCAGAAGAGAGCTTGCCAATACTCCCGTTGGCCCACCTGCTAATGGTCACAGCTCCAGATCTAGCTTGCCACATGATCAGGTTGGAATTCGCCATAGAGCCAACTGTTTATTCAAAGAACAGCTTACTGTTATCTCCTATGGCTTATCCGACAACTGACACAGCTCTAATCACGGATCTTAAACTAAGCTTTGGAAAAGAAGTTGCCCACAACATCGCTTACCCAGCTACGACTGCAGTTGAGTCCCCTGTCGCTTCGTATACTTCCATCACTGCACCTGATGACCGGCATGATTACTCACGTACAGACTTAAAATCATGCTCACACGTTCAACCAGCAAATATGAAACTGACAGGCCTGTTAACAGGGTTATGGTGTATGCAAGGTTATCGGCTCCCTTGAGAGAAGCTGTGGCCTCCTGAGGTATTTATTCTCAGTCCATGTTGGAATTGGCTGACTTGTTTATATGGGTCAATCTAATCGTTGTTGGGTCACAGCTCCACAGTATGAACCCCTTTGGACCATTGCATGTTTGAAATGATATTACTATTAATGGAACGACATACCAACTTCTCTGTAAAGTTTTATTTGACAGCACTGAACTTCCAGTTTAACCCCCCCAATACATGAAGGAGCTGTATCAAAGTAGACAGATAACTTGTTAAAATGTCTAACCTGACTGCGATTTTCTTGTTTTAATATATGTGTTTTAGGCATATTTAGTTATTTATTCATAGCTTTACTTTTGCAGTGCAAGTGGTAGACATCCTGCTCTAGGCTAAACTAAGCTCTAACACAATGGGGTGTGCATTCTATATGAAATGTGAAAAACTTGACTATATCCTCAATTTGCTCTCTACTTAAAGCTGTTCTATAAACTGGTACAGATGTCACTGCTTGATTTGTTAAACGGTTAGTGTAGTTTTTGTTGTTGTTGTTGTTCATGTATGTTTTAAATAGTTAAAAATATGAGAAAGTCAATCTAATACTCTAATTAATAGGGGATAATTAATTCAGGATTTTTTTAGCAGTTTTGGGGTTGACTTTTTGGATGTGGCATTAGAACAGCCAATATAATGCAAGGTCAATCCGATTGGCTGATTGGATCAGCCAATCGGATTCAACTTCAATCTGATTGGCTGATTGAATCAGCCAATCAGATTTTTCTTACCTTAATTCCGATTGGCTGATAGAATCCTATCAGCCAATCAGAATTCGAGGGACGCCATCTTGGATGACGTCCCTTAAAGGAACCGTCATTCGTCGTTAGTCAGTCAGTTGAAGAGGATGGCTCCGCGTCGGCTGGCTGTAAGAGGGCTCCGCTCCGGATGGATGAAGATAGAAGACCCCGCTTGGATGAAGACTTCTACCGGATGGAAAACCTCTTCTTGCCCCGGTTGGATGAAGACTTCTACCGGATGGAGGAGATCTTCTTGCCCCGGTTGGATGAAGAATTCGGCTCGGCTGAGTGAAGACGACTCAAGGTAGGGAGATCTTCAGGGGGTTAGTGTTAGGTTTATTTAAGGGGGGTTTGAGTGGTTTAGAGTAGGGGTATGTGGGCGGTGGGTTGTAATGTTGGGGGGGGTATTGTATTTTTTATTTACAGGTAAAAGAGATGATTACTTTGGGGCAATGCCCCGCAAAAGGCCCTTTTAAGGGCTGGTAAAAGAGCTGATTACTTTTTAATTTAGAATAGGGTAGGGCATTTTATTATTTTGGGAGGCTTTTTTATTTTATTAGGGGGCTTATATTAGGTGTAATTAGTTTAAACTTCTTGTAATATTTTTTTTGTATTATAGTTTAGTTATTTAATTGTATTTTAGTTTAGATAATTGTAGGTAATTTATTTAATTAGTTTAATGATAGTATAGTGTTAGGTGTATTTGTAACTTTGGTTAGGATTTATTTTACAGGTAATTTTGTAATTATTTTAACTAGGTAGCTATTAAATAGTTGTTAACTATTTAATAGCTATTGTATCTAGTTAAAATAAATACAAAGTTGCCTGTAAAATAAATATAAATCCTAAAATAGCTACAATGTAACTAATAGTTATATTGTAGCTATATTAGGGTTTATTTTATAGGTAAGTATTTAGTTTTAAATAGGAAAAAATTATTTAATGATAGTAAATTTATTTAGATTAATTTAAATGATATTTAAGTTAGGGGTGTTAGGGTTAGACTTAGGTTTAGGGGTTAATAAATTTATTATAGTAGCGGCGACGTTGTGGGTGGGAGATTAGGGGTTAATATTTGTAGGTAGGTGGCGGCGATGTTAGGGAAGGCAGATTAGGGGTTAATACTATTTATTATAGTGTTTGCGAGGCGGGAGTGCGGCGGTTTAGGGGTTAATACATTTATTATAGTGGCGGCGAGGTCCGGTCGGCAGATTCGGGGTTAATAAGTGTAGGTAGGTGGCGGCGACGTTGGGGGGGCAGATTAGGGGTTAATAAATATAATATAGGTGTCGGCAATGTTAGGGGCAGTAGATTAGGGGTTCATAGTGATAATGTAGGTTGCAGCGGTGTCTGGAGCGGCAGATTAGGGGTTAATAATATAATGTAGGTGTCAGCGATAGCGGGGGCGGCAGATTAGGGGTTAATAAGTGTAAGGTTAGGGGTGTTTAGACTCGGGGTTCATGTTAGGGTGTTAGGTGTAGACTTAGAGAGTGTTTCCCCATAGGAAACAATGGGGCTGCGTTAGGAGCTGAACGCTGCTTTTTTGCAGGTGTTAGTTTTTTTTCAGCCAGCTCAGCCCCATTGTTTCCTATGGGGATATCGTGCACGAGCACGTTTTTCCAGCTTACTGCTACCGTAGGCAACGCTGGTATTGAGGGTTGAAGTGGAGCTAAATTATGCTTTACGCTCCCTTTTTTGAGGCTAACGTAGCCATTCAGACAACTCTAAATACCAGCGTTGTCTTAAGGGTGCGCTGGAAAAAAAAGCAGCGTTAGCACCGCGGGTCTTTACCGACAAAACTCTAAATCTAGGCGTAAATTTTGGGAATAATATAATAAGTGTGAAATCCCAATACCACTAAATATGTAAGCCAATGTCAGTACCCATTTAATACTGTCCACCTTTCCACTTGTAGAAGATACCCCGCTATTGGGTGTAGCATAGAGGGTCCACATTATAATATTGTTCAGTTTTCTACTGCCTACCCTTTGCATAGCACTAATGCATAGTACTCATAAGAGACAATGTTGTATAGTCGTGCCAGTATACTACCAAATTAAATGCGTTCTATATGGGGTAAGTATAACCTATGGAGGCATAATCAATTTTAAACATGCGCACGTAGATGTTTAGACAGCTAAAATAAATATATTAGGTCTATTGTAGGGGAGCCCTGCTTTAATATATAGAAATGTGGGGACGCCATAGGACTCATGTGATAGACCCACAATATATGTTGACCTCTAGGTCAGTAATAATAGGCTATGTTAGTACAAACAGTAACTCAGGTGCCTGAAAGAGAGATATGCGTTTGAAACAGAGATGTAGCTATTGTATGGAGATTGGAAGACTGGCAGTGTTAACTCTTCTTAAGCACATATTGAAGGCTGTGATGCATGTATATATTAAGGTCAACATTAACATAATGGCTTATGATCTCATAGCATAAATATACCTAATAATAAGTTGTCAAAGGGATACATATTACAGTTATCAACAGTACAACAAGCCTTCCAAGCAGATACACATTATTCAAGGCTTATTTTAAGGCACAATGAGCAAAATCTTAACTTTGTGGGAAGTCCGTATAACATAAAAACATTTGAATGAAGAGCAGTACTAAAGTGGGTCTCTCAAGATCTCGGATGTGTCATCTTCATACTAAAAAAAAACCCTAAATATATTGTAAAGTATTAATGGCGTTTATAAATTTGCCTCAATATTAAGCATCAGGGAAACAGTTCTCTGAGAGAGGTTCAGTCCGTCTCCGCTAGCAGTCCATTCAACTGAAACCCGAGCTCCAAGAGAGCTATGCTTTGGTGAGTCCAAAAAGTTATTAGCCCACTCCGGTCTTTATAGAAGTGAGGACTTGTATTAAGCTGCGGTTTAAGGAGAGCAGCAAAGCCACTTCTGCAGACTGAGGCTTTTTTCTCAATGTCCCTGTTCGGGTATCCGGTCCCATAGACACTGCAGGGGTGCTGATGCCTCTCAGATTCCCTTTGACAGTGGTGGACTTGGTGAAGATTCCCAGTAAGCCGATACAGACACCGTCTCCAGTGCCTGAATCAGCGTGAGGAAGAGAGTATAATCCAGCGGAGTAACAACATGATCTACTTGCTTCTGTCTGCAATCGCGTGGGTAGGTCACTTGTCTCCCCAAGGTCTTTCCCCTGAGTGTCAGCTGATCTGGTACCTTGTTCTCCATCTTCAAGGGGTGTTGTGGCTGTGTCCTCACAATGTGGCAGCAACTCTGACCGGCCGAGTTCCAGGTCCGTGACCTCACTATCTACTGGCTGCTTATAGAGTTTTGCGGGACTCCATAGGTTCTGAGACCGGGCGTCACCTTCTCTCACATGGGGCACTATATTGAGCATGGCTCTATTACTCGCCTGTTGTGCAGCCATACGGAGAGAATCAAAGGCTTCTGTTAGAGATCCCATAAGGGCTGCTTGATGGAGGTCTAGAAGTTTAGTGAGTTCCATAATGGTTACTGCAGTGATTTCCATGTTGCTTTTTTGTCTTGCTATAAATGATTGTAGAGGATATAGAATTGGCCAGTTACAACTGAACTGGTTTGATAACCCAGGGTCCTGGGGGGGGGGGGTATAAACGCGGCAGCCCCAACAACACAGACAATCAGGCTCACAGATGAGGCCTCTTGACCTCATGGCTGGTCTCCGTGGAGTTAGCTGAGGAGTATAGGCAGGTCTGTTTTATGTTAGCCACTCTCAGACTCCTCTCTAGTTAGATAAAGTGTTGTAGCTTATAATGTCATAGAAAAAGTAAATGAAATGTAGAAAATACTTCTAGAAAGGTTGATTAAGTCCAGGAGCTCTTCACATACACGTCCTACCGCAACAGCTGTAGGCTCCGCCCCCTCAGCATTGATGTAACATTTAATGCAACATTTTATTTGTTAACCAGCTGTGGGCAGGCTTTTCAGTATTCTAATTGTTTACATCAGGAGTGGTTATATTTTACGATATACTCTATGCATATTATTATGAGCACATTTGACAGTTTAGCATAAGATAGGGGTGCACTATAATGAATTTAATGTATATATATCAGCTCAAGTTTCACATCATATTGTTAATGGGCATAAAATAACTGCAGATTATTTTTTTTAACTTAATGTTTGTACTGGCAAATGTGTGTTCAATTTTGGCCCTATTTAAAGATGAATGTTGTACATTGCAAACTGAGTCTTTGATGAAGCGCCACTAGGGGGCGCGAAACGCGTCAGTCTATTCTATTTGTCCATGTCTGTCTGGGTCTTATTCTGACAATAAACCTTTGTGTTAATTTTGGACCTGTTGTGCAGCTGTTGCCTTTGTTTCATCATGTAGACCGCATAATTTAATTGGACTACCCCTCAGTCTTGTCTGGAATGGGAGATACAAAGCTACGTATACCAAGGACTTTGAAGTGAATTTGATGATATTACCATAACACATGTCAATGTAATGTTGCTTCATTGAAACTATATTTTGTACTTCTCTCCCTTGATTATATTGACAGTATTTACTTGATGTATCTGTGTTCCCATTCTGTATGTATTGATTTTCTCAATAAAAAGAATATTTAAAAAAAAAAAAAAGGAAAAAAAAAGCACAGACTTTGAAAAACACATCACAGAACTTAAACCTGTCCTCAGCCAACTTAAAAGGGCAGGTGTCAAATTATCCCTACAAAAAACCCAATAGTCCTCAGAAGAAAAAGGTGGAAGCTATAATACATTCTAAGGAATTGAGATCATTCGGTATGACAAATTATTCTCGCAAATGTATTGATATTTATGCAGAATAAGCTAAACCACTGCTACTTCTTCTAAAGAAGGATGGGAAATGGCACTGGAGTGAATCTCAAGAGACAGCCATCAGAGAGCTGAAGAGAAAACTCACTCAAGCTCCTTGCTTACCGTTCCCTGATGGGGGTAAACCTTTCTACTTAGAGACAGGTTACACAGATATAAGCATGAGTACTGTTTTATACCAAAAGTATGATAATTTAAGCAAAGTCATTGCTTATGCGAGCAAAACTTTATCCCCAGTAGAAATAAAATGTATTGACTGTGAAAAAGCCCTCTTATCTACTGTATGGGCTCTGCAAAATTTCTGCAGCTACATACATGGCGAGAAAAATTATTGTAGAAATTGCCCACCAGCCTTTACTATATCTGCAAAGTGAGAGAATAAGAGATGCATAACAGCTTGGACTCTTTCATTACAAGACTGGCCTTTAGAAATTCGCTATAAGCAAAATAAAAAGAATCCCGTCGCACAGGGGCTTGCCGAGCTCCATGACTGTACTGCTAAGAATCGTGGGGAAGAGTTATTAGAAGATGATTTCCTGGAGGAAAAATTGCTTTCCCTATATAAAATATACAGTGAGGACCAGTGCCAAGCATTACCTTGGGTATATGTTGTTGGTTGTTCTTACCATGCCACTATTGATAATGAGTGCAGATTAGTCGCTGGCATTGGTATAGCTTGGGCAAATGGATTGAATATTTCTGTAGGTTTCAACATTGGACCAAGATCCAGTCAAGTTGTAGAACTAACTGCAATTCTAAAAACAATCGAGATGGATATTGAACAAGGTATTCATGAATTTGTGATCATTACTGACTCAAATTAATTAGTTTTGTTGAATACCTGCCAACTTGGAAAAGAAATGGCATGCAGAAAACTAACAAAAAAACAGTTAAACATGCCAAGTTGTTCTGTGAAATTGATGAATTAGTGGTGTCCAATAGTTTAACCATACACTGGAAAAAAAACAAGGGTCATTCCAGGATTCAAGGTCCTAATAAGGAAGGCAATGATCTTGCAGATTCATTAGCCAAGCAAGGAGCCATAACTGGTGAACTCCTTAATATCAACAACTTAATGGGTGCAATTCAGGTAGAATCCATTACCAGAAACCAGGCTAAACAACAAAGTGAGCCTAGCCAGGTACAATGGAGTCAGGATTCTCCTAGTGAGGACCTGATCACTAGTCAAAAAGAAGACCCCATTATAAGTATCTTCTATAAATACATAGAAGATCCTGAAAACAACCCCATCTCAAAAGAGGAAGGTATTGGTAAGGAAGATCATAAAATCCTAATGAAATCCAAAGCACAATTATAAATTACAGGATGGTTTGTTAATTAGAACCTCCAAAACAGGCATCCAACAATGGGTGGTACCTACAAAGTTCAGAGTTCTCATGCTTCAACATGCCGATGATGCTTCCACATCTGATCATCGTGGCACCAAATTAACATATGAAATATTGCATGATTACACCTTTTGGCTGCACATGTTGAAAGATATTCAAACCTACTGTCAAGGTTGTTTAATCTTTCCACAGTTCCAACCCACTGAGCCAACACATAGAGCGCAATTGCAGAAAAGGGGGATGGTAATGCCATGGTCAGATATACAAATTGATTTTATTGGTCCAGTAATTAGGTCATCAAGAGGTAACATATACATGCTGATAATAACATGCCTATTCACCAAATGGGTAGAATGCATCAGTGCACCTAACAATAGTGCTGAAACATGCGCAGCATTGCTCATCAAACATGTGTTTTCCAGATTTGGTTTACCCCAGCAAATCGAATCTGATCGGGGAACCCACTTCACTATTGAAGTGATGACCAAGATGTGGAAAATACTAGGGGTAAAAAAAAAGCTATTGAATATAGAGCTGCCTCTAGTGGCGGTGTAGAGCGTTACAACCAGTCCATTGTGAAAATACTCAAAAAGTTTGTGAATGATACAGACAAGGACTGGGATATAAAATGGCCTCTGGTCCTAATGGCATTAAGAGCAACTCCCAGTAGTGCTACTAAGATGTCACCTTTTTAATTGATGACTGGTAGAAGAATGGTTCTACCTCAAAATTTACTGTACCGTACATCAGACCAGAACTTAATAAACACCACTAATACACATCAATATGTGGAGAACTTAAGGAAGCATCTGCAATATGCTTTTGCATTTGCTCTAAAGAACACAGAGAGGGCAGCAAATGCCGCTAAAACCTATTATGCTCTCAAAACATCCAAAAAGGAATATGAAATTAATGATAAAGTTTATCTTTATAACTTTGGAAGATATCTGGTTAAAGGGACATTGTAAAAGTTGTTCTGTGAAATTGATGAATTAGTGGTGTCCAATGGTTTAACCATACACTGGAAAAAAACCAAGGGTCATTCCAGGATTCAAGGTCCTAATAAGGAAGGCAATGATCTTGCAGATTCATTAGCCAAACAAGGAGCCATAACGGGTGAACTCCTTAATATCAACAACTTAATGGGTGCAATTCAGGTAGAAGCCATTACCAGAAACCAGGCTAAACAACAAAGTGAGCCTAGCCTGGTACAATGGAGTCAGGATTCTCCTAGTGAGGACCTGATCACTAGTCAAAAAGAAGACCCCATTATAAGTATCTTCTATAAATACATAGAAGATCCTGAAAACAACCCCATCTCAAAAGAGGAAGGTATTGGTAAGGAAGATCATAAAATCCTAATGAAATCCAAAGCACAATTATAAATTACAGGATGGTTTGTTAATTAGAACCTCCAAAACAGGCATCCAACAATGGGTGGTACCTACAAAGTTCAGAGTTCTCATGCTTCAACATGCCGATGATGCTTCCACATCTGATCATCGTGGCACCAAATTAACATATGAAATATTGCATGATTACACCTTTTGGCTGCACATGTTGAAAGATATTCAAACCTACTGTCAAGGTTGTTTAATCTTTCCACAGTTCCAACCCACTGAGCCAACACATAGAGCGCAATTGCAGAAACGGGGGATGGTAATGCCATGGTCAGATATACAAATTGATTTTATTGGTCCAGTAATTAGGTCATCAAGAGGTAACATATACATGCTGACAATAACATGCCTATTCACCAAATGGGTAGAATGCATCAGTGCACCTAACAATAGTGCTGAAACATGCGCAGCATTGCTCATCAAACATGTGTTTTCCAGATTTGGTTTACCCCAGCAAATCGAATCTGATCGGGGAACCCACTTCACTATTGAAGTGATGACCAAGATGTGGAAAATACTAGGGGTAAAAAAAAAGCTATTGAATATAGAGCTGCCTCTAGTGGCGGTGTAGAGCGTTACAACCAGTCCATTGTGAAAATACTCAAAAAGTTTGTGAATGATACAGACAAGGACTGGGATATAAAATGGCCTCTGGTCCTAATGGCATTAAGAGCAACTCCCAGTAGTGCTACTAAGATGTCACCTTTTTAATTGATGACTGGTAGAAGAATGGTTCTACCTCAACATTTACTGTACCGTACATCAGACCAGAACTTAATAAACACCGCTAATACACATCAATATGTGGAGAACTTAAGGAAGCATCTGCAATATGCTTTTGCATTTGCTCAAAAGAACACAGAGAGGGCAGCAAATGCCGCTAAAACCTATTATGCTCTCAAAACATCCAAAAAGGAATATGAAATTAATGATAAAGTTTATCTTTATAACTTTGGAAGAGATCAGGTTAAAGGGACATTGTAAAAGTTGTTCTGTGAAATTGATGAATTAGTGGTGTCCAATGGTTTAACCATACACTGGAAAAAACCCAAGGGTCATTCCAGGATTCAAGGTCCTAATAAGGAAGGCAATGATCTTGCAGATTCAATAGCCAAACAAGGAGCCATAACTGGTGAACTCCTTAATATCAACAACTTAATGGGTGCAATTCAGGTAGAAGCCCTTACCAGAAACCAGGCTAAACAACAAAGTGAACCTAGCCTGGTACAATGGAGTCAGGATTCTCCTAGTGAGGACCTGATCACTAGTCAAAAAGAAGACCCCATTATAAGTATCTTCTATAAATACATAGAAGATCCTGAAAACAACCCCATCTCAAAAGAGGAAGGTATTGGTAAGGAAGATCATAAAATCCTAATGAAATCCAAAGCACAATTATAAATTACAGGATGGTTTGTTAATTAGAACCTCCAAAACAGGCATCCAACAATGGGTGGTACCTACAAAGTTCAGAGTTCTCATGCTTCAACATGCCGATGATGCTTCCACATCTGATCATCGTGGCACCAAATTAACATATGAAATATTGCATGATTACACCTTTTGGCTGCACATGTTGAAAGATATTCAAACCTACTGTCAAGGTTGTTTAATCTTTCCACAGTTCCAACCCACTGAGCCAACACATAGAGCACAATTGCAGAAAAAGGGGGATGGTAATGCCATGGTCAGATATACAAATTGATTTTATTGGTCCAGTAATTAGGTCATCAAGAGGTAACATATACATGCTGACAATAACATGCCTATTCACCAAATGGGTAGAATGCATCAGTGCACCTAACAATAGTGCTGAAACATGCGCAGCATTGCTCATCAAACATGTGTTTTCCAGATTTGGTTTACCCCAGCAAATCGAATCTGATCGGGGAACCCACTTCACTATTGAAGTGATGACCAAGATGTGGAAAATACTAGGGGTAAAAAAAAAGCTATTGAATATAGAGCTGCCTCTCTGCCTCTAGTGGCGGTGTAGAGCGTTACAACCAGTCCATTGTGAAAATACTCAAAAAGTTTGTGAATGATACAGACAAGGACTGGGATATAAAATGGCCTCTGGTCCTAATGGCATTAAGAGCAACTCCCAGTAGTGCTACTAAGATGTCACCTTTTTAATTGATGACTGGTAGAAGAATGGTTCTACCTCAAAATTTACTGTACCGTACATCAGACCAGAACTTAATAAACACCACTAATACACATCAATATGTGGAGAACTTAAGGAAGCATCTGCAATATGCTTTTGCATTTGCTCTAAAGAACACAGAGAGGGCAGCAAATGCCGCTAAAACCTATTATGCTCTCAAAACATCCAAAAAGGAATATGAAATTATTGATAAAGTTTATCTTTATAACTTTGGAAGAGATCAGGTTAAAGGGACATTGTAAAAGTTGTTCTGTGAAATTGATGAATTAGTGGTGTCCAATGGTTTAACCATACACTGGAAAAAAACCAAGGGTCATTCCAGGATTCAAGGTCCTAATAAGGAAGGCAAGGATCTTGCAGATTCATTAGCCAAACAAGGAGCCATAACGGGTGAACTCCTTAATATCAACAACTTAATGGGTGCAATTCAGGTAGAAGCCATTACCAGAAACCAGGCTAAACAACAAAGTGAGCCTAGCCTGGTACAATGGAGTCAGGATTCTCATAGTGAGGACCTGATCACTAGTCAAAAAGAAGACCCCATTATAAGTATCTTCTATAAATACATAGAAGATCCTGAAAACAACCCCATCTCAAAAGAGGAAGGTATTGGTAAGGAAGATCATAAAATCCTAATGAAATCCAAAGCACAATTATAAATTACAGGATGGTTTGTTAATTAGAACCTCCAAAACAGGCATCCAACAATGGGTGGTACCTACAAAGTTCAGAGTTCTCATGCTTCAACATGCCGATGATGCTTCCACATCTGATCATCGTGGCACCAAATTAACATATGAAATATTGCATGATTACACCTTTTGGCTGCACATGTTGAAAGATATTCAAACCTACTGTCAAGGTTGTTTAATCTTTCCACAGTTCCAACCCACTGAGCCAACACATAGAGCGCAATTGCAGAAACGGGGGATGGTAATGCCATGGTCAGATATACAAATTGATTTTATTGGTCCAGTAATTAGGTCATCAAGAGGTAACATATACATGCTGACAATAACATGCCTATTCACCAAATGGGTAGAATGCATCAGTGCACCTAACAATAGTGCTGAAACATGCGCAGCATTGCTCATCAAACATGTGTTTTCCAGATTTGGTTTACCCCAGCAAATCGAATCTGATCGGGGAACCCACTTCACTATTGAAGTGATGACCAAGATGTGGAAAATACTAGGGGTAAAAAAAAAGCTATTGAATATAGAGCTACCTCTAGTGGCGGAGTAGAGCGTTACAACCAGTCCATTGTGAAAATACTCAAAAAGTTTGTGAATGATACAGACAAGGACTGGGATATAAAATGGCCTCTGGTCCTAATGGCATTAAGAGCAACTCCCAGTAGTGCTACTAAGATGTCACCTTTTTAATTGATGACTGGTAGAAGAATGGTTCTACCTCAAAATTTACTGTACCGTACATCAGACCAGAACTTAATAAACACCGCTAATACACATCAATATGTGGAGAACTTAAGGAAGCATCTGCAATATGCTTTTGCATTTGCTCAAAAGAACACAGAGAGGGCAGCAAATGCCGCTAAAACCTATTATGCTCTCAAAACATCCAAAAAGGAATATGAAATTAATGATAAAGTTTATCTTTATAACTTTGGAAGAGATCAGGTTAAAGGGACATTGTAAAAGTTGTTCTGTGAAATTGATGAATTAGTGGTGTCCAATGGTTTAACCATACACTGGAAAAAACCCAAGGGTCATTCCAGGATTCAAGGTCCTAATAAGGAAGGCAATGATCTTGCAGATTCAATAGCCAAACAAGGAGCCATAACGGGTGAACTCCTTAATATCAACAACTTAATGGGTGCAATTCAGGTAGAAGCCCTTACCAGAAACCAGGCTAAACAACAAAGTGAACCTAGCCTGGTACAATGGAGTCAGGATTCTCCTAGTGAGGACCTGATCACTAGTCAAAAAGAAGACCCCATTATAAGTATCTTCTATAAATACATAGAAGATCCTGAAAACAACCCCATCTCAAAAGAGGAAGGTATTGGTAAGGAAGATCATAAAATCCTAATGAAATCCAAAGCACAATTATAAATTACAGGATGGTTTGTTAATTAGAACCTCCAAAACAGGCATCCAACAATGGGTGGTACCTACAAAGTTCAGAGTTCTCATGCTTCAACATGCCGATGATGCTTCCACATCTGATCATCGTGGCACCAAATTAACATATGAAATATTGCATGATTACACCTTTTGGCTGCACATGTTGAAAGATATTCAAACCTACTGTCAAGGTTGTTTAATCTTTCCACAGTTCCAACCCACTGAGCTAACACATAGAGCGCAATTGCAGAAAAGGGGGATGGTAATGCCATGGTCAGATATACAAATTGATTTTATTGGTCCAGTAATTAGGTCATCAAGAGGTAACATATACATGCTGACAATAACATGCCTATTCACCAAATGGGTAGAATGCATCAGTGCACCTAACAATAGTGCTGAAACATGCGCAGCATTGCTCATCAAACATGTGTTTTCCAGATTTGGTTTACCCCAGCAAATCGAATCTGATCGGGGAACCCACTTCACTATTGAAGTGATGACCAAGATGTGGAATATACTAGGGGTAAAAAAAAAGATATTGAATATAGAGCTGCCTCTAGTGGCGGTGTAGAGCGTTACAACCAGTCCATTGTGAAAATACTCAAAAAGTTTGTGAATGATACAGAAAAGGACTGGGATATAAAATGGCCTCTGGTCCTAATGGCATTAAGAGCAACTCCCAGTAGTGCTACTAAGATGTCACCTTTTTAATTGATGACTGGTAGAAGAATGGTTCTACCTCAACATTTACTGTACCGTACATCAGACCAGAACTTAATAAACACCGCTAATACACATCAATATGTGGAGAACTTAAGGAAGCATCTGCAATATGCTTTTGCATTTGCTCAAAAGAACACAGAGAAGGCAGCAAATGCCGCTAAAACCTATTATGCTCTCAAAACATCCAAAAAGGAATATGAAATTAATGATAAAGTTTATCTTTATAACTTTGGAAGAGATCAGGTTAAAGGGACATTGTAACCAAAAAATTTCTTTTGTGATTCAGATTGAGCATGAAATTTTAAGCAACTTTCTAATTTACTCTTTATTTATTGGTATCTTTATTTGAAATGCAAGAATGTAAGTTTAGATGCCGGCCCATTTTTGGTGAATAACCTGGGTTGTCCTTGCTGATTGGTGGATAAATTCATCCACTAATAAAAAAAGTGCTGTCCAGAGTACTGAACCCAAAAAAAGCTTAGATGTCTTCTTTTTCAAATAAAGATAGCAAGAGAACGAAAAAAATTGATAATAGGAGTAAATTAGAAAGTTGCTTAAAATTGCATGCTCTTTCTAAATTACAAAAGAACAAATTTGGGTTCAGTGTCCCTTTAAGGAGAAGAAGTTTCCTCCATCATGGAAAGGTCCTTTTGTCATTATCTCCAGTTGCCTATAAAATTAGGATACCTAAAAATGATACCTTTATGGATAAATGGGTCCATATTAACCAGTTGCAAGCGTGCCATCCTAGATCCCAACTACAAGTCATAGAAGGAGAATGAAGTGTCATATCCCCAAATGCACTAAAGAAGTATTGTAGTTTAAAGATGCATAGCTAACGAGCATAAATATGAGGATTGAAAAATAACACACTCTCTTCATAGTAAGACTGTCTACAATGCATATAATGTAAATACCCTCACCAATTACATGGGTTTTCAGTCAATTTCCAATACATGTGTGCTACATATATTAAAAATTGAAAGGGGGAATTATGTCATATAAAAGATGAGATATTATTGGAAGCTATATTCACAGGTATCATATTGATTATTTCATTCATATAGGAAGCTATTGATATTAATTTTATTGCTGCAAAATACAACATTGTAGACGCCACTGAAATGGGTGATGTCAACCCCCCTTCCTGTTGTCAGAGACACATTACAAGCCTGGCATGTCCCAGTACATATGAAAGAAAGTATATTTACTCAGACCACCTGCTGTTCAGAGTTTCACTAGACAGGACTTCTAAAGAACAAACATTTGTCCCAAACTATAAGCGATAATGTCACATTTCAAGAGCCTTTGATCACGGTCTCAGAAGAGAGGTAATTTCTAAAGAATTATTGTTGTATAGTCTTCCCAGATCGAAATCTTTAAATTAATTTAGCCTAAGAAATTCATTACTTAGATCACAGAAACCCCTGTGGATAAGCAGCCACACACAGCAAATTGGCACACGCTGAGTTCCAATACACAAAACCCAGATGTTGAAGCTCCAAATGCCCTTGGTGATATGGGGAAGATAAAAGCATCAAAATTGAGATTTTAAAGTAAAACTTATGTCTAATTTTCAGTTATGGTGTACCTCAGTATTGTATAAATTTACATTTGTGGATCTGACAGAAATGCCTTACAGTAACATATTAGATAAGTATCCGCTGAATTGACTAAGTAGCTATATGGTCAATTTAAAATGTCCAATTTATATCTAAATAAATAACATTCTTTTGTTTTTCAGACATCTGATATACAAACTAGGTTCCAGATATGACTATTAAATACTAATATATGAATGCCTATATAATGTGTGCCCTGAATCATATCATATAGCGTATATACACTAAATATTAAAATAATATCCACAGATATGCAATATTTATATTAATATGGGATTATAATCAAATGTAAATATAGCTATATGAAATTTTATTATTATTATGATCATGTATTTGTAGAGCGCAAACAGGTTCCGCAGCGCTCCGAACATGGGTGATATATAATAAAAACGATTGCAGGGATCAAATGGGGAGAGAGGGTCCTGCCGAGAGATGCACTGTTGTAGTCGGCTCTTATGAGGATGAACTACAAACAGCTGGGCTCATAGACTTACATGCTATGGGGTTTTAGGGGATAGCAGTGGAGATAGGAAGGTTAGTGTAGGTTGTAAGCGTCCCTGAATAGTAGAGTCTTCAGGGAGCACTTGAAGCTTTTAAAACTAGGGGAGATTCTTGTGGAGCGAGGTAGATAGTTCAATAAGATGGGGGCCAGTTTTGAGAAATCTTGTAGACGGGAATGTGAGGAGGTAATGAGAGAGGAGGAGAGTAGGAAATCATGAGCGGAGCGGAGGGAGAGTATCTGGAGACAAGGTCTGAGATGTAGGGGGAGCAGTGCAATTGAGGGCTTTGTGTGTCAGAGTGAGAATTTTGTGTTTAATCCTGGAGGCAAGAGGAAGCCAGTGAAGGTATTGGCAGAGAGGTGCGGCAGATGAAGAGCGACGTGCAAGGAAATTACATCAGACTGCCACTCACAAGGTATGTATGTGATATTAAGATGGAAATGGTGAACTGAGAAAATAGTTGGATCAATGCTGAAAGTATTGTAATCCTTTTAAATCCTTTCATAGAAAATGCAATTTTTAAATGCAGTTTCTTCAAATACCTCATATTTAGTTTTAAAATACTCAGATTAAATAATATTAAATGGTCCCATACATATTGGACATATTTGTATGCTGATGCAGGAAATAGTGAGTATATTAAATATACATTTAAAAATATATAAGAATATATATATTAAACTTTTAGCAGTATTTGATAATGAAACTGTTTTTCTATGTCTGCTGCCCCCGATGAAATAAAATTGGTATTGCAGCCAAGGTATTTGGTTGTTCAGAGAGGTTTTTTCAAATAACCAATTAGAGACAAGCTTCGATTAAGGGTGTAAACCAATTAAAGGAGTGGCTTATCAGTTGATAGAACTGCTACACACTAAGAAACAGGATCAGACTTACTTGACTGAGAGAAAAATACACAGATTTGGGGCTAGCATTTTCTCTGACATTTTTTTGGAACCCTTTCTTGTGGATAAGAAAGAAAATGTTTTGATCTGTGCCCTGGGAAGTATTGGAATATTCCTTCATGTTTGACCGACAGAATATTGACAAAAGCTGAAATTCTCAAAATTGTAATGTATTAATGGTTTTTATATTTTAATAGATTTTAGCATAGAAATTATTTATAGCATAGCTAAACTACAGCTGTGAGTTAAAAGGTAATTTATTCTTATATTTAATACTAGTCCTAATACACTGGCCATTTTTTGTAGTACAGCGGTCCCACCCCTTGCTCTCTCTCTCTCCCTCCCCCTCTGTTTTGCTCTCTCTCCCCCTCTCTTTTGCTCTCTCTCCCCTCTCTTTTGTGCTCTCTCTCGCTCCACCTCTCTTTTGCTCTCTCTACCCTTTCTTTTGCTCTTTCCCCTCTCTTTTGCTCTCTCTTTCCACCCTCTCTTTTGCTTTCTCTCCCCCCTCTCTTTTGCTCTCTCTCTCCCCTCTTTTTTGCGCTCTCTCTCCCCCCTCTCTTTTGCACTCTCTCTCTCCCCTCTCTTTCACACTCTCTCTCTCTCCCTCTCTTTTGTGCTCTCTCTCCCCCTCTCTTTTGCACTCTCTACCCTTTCTTTTGCTCTTTCCCCTCTCTTTTGCTCTCTCTCTCCACCCTCTCTTTTGCTTTCTCTCCCCCTCTCTTTTGCTCTCTCTCTACCCTTTTTTTTGCTCTCTCTCCCCCTATATTTTGCACTCTCTCTCCCCCTCTCTTTTGCGCTCTCTCCCCCCTTTCTTTTGTGCTCTCTCTCTCCCCCTCTCTTTTGCACTCTCTCTCTCCCCCCTCTCTTTTGGCTCTCTCCCTCTCTTTTGCGCTCTCTCTCCCCCTCTCTTTTGCACTCTCTCTCTACCTGCTCTCTTTTGCACTCTCTCCCCCTCTGTTTTGCACTCTCTCTCTCTCCCCCTCTCTTTTGCGCTCTCTCCCCCCTCTTTTGCGCTCTCTCCCCCCCTCTCTTTTGCGCTCTCTCCCCCTCTCTTTTGCACTCTCTCCCCCTCTCTTTTGCGCTCTCTCTCTCCCCCCTCTTTTGCGCTCTCTCCCCCCTCTCTTTTGCGCTCTCTCCCCCTCTCTTTTGCGCTCTCTCTCTCCCCCCTCTTTTGCGCTCTCTCCCCCCTCTCTTTTGCGCTCTCTCCCCCTCTCTTTTGTGCTCTCTCCCCCCTCTCTTTTGCGCTCTCTCTCTCCCTCCTCTCTTTTGTTCTCTCTCTCTCACCCTCTCTTTTGCACTCTCTACCCTTTCTTTTGCTCTTTCCCCTCTCTTTTACTCTCTCTCTCCACCCTCTCTTTTGCTTTCTCTCCCCCTCTCTTTGGCTCTCTCTCTACTCTTTTTTTTGCTCTCTCTCCCCCCTATATTTTGCACTCTCTCCCCCTCTCTTTCGCGCTCTCTCCCCCTCTCTTTTACTCTCTCTCTCCACCCTCTCTTTTGCTTTCTCTCCCCCTCTCTTTTGCTCTCTCTCTACCCTTTTGTTTGCTCTCTCTCCCCCCTATATTTTGCACTCTCTCTCTCCCCCTCTCTTTCGCGCTCTCTCCCCCTCTCTTTTGTGCTCTCTCCCTCCCCCTCTCTTTTGCACGCTCTCTCTCACTCCTCTCTTTTGCGCTCTCTCCCCCCTCTCTTTTGCGCTCTCTCTCCCCCCCTCTTTTGTGCTCTCTCTCTCCCCCTCTCTTTTGCGCTCTCTCTCCCCCCTCTCTTTTGCTCTCTCTCTCCCCCCTCTCTTTTGCTCTCTCTCTCCCCCCTCTCTTTTGCTCTCTCTCTCCCCCCTCTCTTTTGCTCTCTCTCTCCCCCCTCTCTTTTGCTCTCTCTCTCCCCCTCTCTTTTGCGCTTTCTCTCCCCCCTCTCTTTTGCGTTCTCTCTCCCCCCTCTCTTTTGCGCTCTCTTCCCCCCTCTCTTTTGCTCTCTCTCCATCCCTCTCTTTTGCTCTTTCTCTCCATCCCTCTCTTTTGCTCTCTCTCTCCTCCTCTCTTTTGCTCTCTACCCCTCTCTTTTGCTCTCTCTCTCTCCCCTCTTTTTTGCTCTCTCTAACCATCCCTCTCTTTTGCTCTCTCTCTCTCCATCCCTCTCTTTTGCTCTCTCCCCCCTCTCTTTTGCTCTCTCTCCCCCCTCTCTTTTTCTCTCTCTCCCCCCTCTCTCCCCCCTCTCTCTCATCATCTCCCTCCCTCTCTCTCCCCCTCTCTTCTTTTGCTCTCTCTCTCCCCCTCTCTTTTGCTCTCTCTCTTCCCCTCTCTTTTGCTCTCTCTCTTTCCCCCTCTGATTTTCTCTCTTCCCCTCTCTTTTTATCTCTCTTCCCTCTATTTTGCTCTTTCCCCTCTACTTTGCTCTCTCTCCCTCCTCTCTTTTGCTCTTTCCCCTCTCTTTTGCTCTTTCCCCTCTCTTCAGCTCTTTCCCCTCTCTTCAGCTCTTTCCAATCTCTTTTTGTCTCTCCCCTTCTCTTTCTATCTCTCTCCCCTCTCTCTCTGTCGCGCCGAACGCGACATGCCCCCACCAAACCATGACCGGCTACGCCCCCACTCATGCCTGGCCACACCCACTTTTGCAGCACAGTGCCAAACAGCAGATCAGGTAAGGCCAGGTGTGTTTGTCCTCGTGCTGTCTCTACTGCGCATGACAGCTTCGGACAAACACACTTGGCCTTTTATATTTTAATGTCATAAGTTAGTTGCAGCTATTGCAATATGTTTTAGAATTTATTTTATTGTGGCTAAATAAGAGGTTGTTTCAGGCCAGATTAATTGACATATAAATTGGCTGTTGCTTTAATAATATACCATCTCTGGTGTTTTAATTGAAGTTATGTAGAACCATTTGTGGGCTAGATAGTTTAATTATACTTTTCTGAAAGTTCTCTTAGATTTATTGAGATTCAGTAAGATTTATGTGAAGTATCTTGTTATATTGTTAACAAAGCACTGTTAAGTTAGCAGTCCATATTTCGGCATTGGACTAAGAACTGTTGGCTAATTATAGACTGTTCTGGTATTCTCATTTATGGTATTTTAATAAGAAATTAATTGTGAATAAGGTTAATGTGCAGAAATATCTTTATAGCTGGCTTTGTATAGAATAATTGTAACAGCATAGACATACTTATATTGGCCATAAGTAATACAACATTTACTACGTAAATATAATCATTGTCGGCTAGATTTAGAGTTGGGCGGTAGCCATCAAAAGGCTCCTAACGCTGGTTTTTACCGCCCTCTGGTATTTGGAGTCAGTCAGGAAAGGGTCTAACGCTCACTTTCCAGCCGCGACTTTTCCATACCGCAGATCCCCCTACGCCATTTGCGTATCCTATCTTTTCAATGGGATCTTTCTAACGCCGGTATTTAGAGTCGTGGCTGAAGTGAGCGTTAGAAATCTAACGATAAAACTCCAGCCGCAGAAAAAAAACAGGAGTTAAGAGCTTTCTGGGCTAACGCCGGTTCATAAAGCTCTTAACTACTGTGCTCTAAAGTACACTAACACCCATAAACTACCTATGTACCCCTAAACCGAGGTCCCCCCACATCAGCCGCCACTCTATTAATTTTTTTTAACCCCTAATCTGCCGCTCCGTACACCGCCGCAAGCTACATTATCCCTATGTACCCCTAATCTGCTGCCCCTAACATCGCGACACCTACATAATATTTATTAACCCATAATCTACCCCCCCCAACGTCGTCGCCACCTACCTACACTTATTAACCCCTAATCTGCCGACCGAACCGCACCGCTACTATAATAAATGTATTAACCCCTAATCCGCCTCACTCCCGCCTCAATAACCCTATAATAAATAGTATTAACCCCTAATCTGCCCTCCCTAACATCGCCGACACCTAACTTCAAACATTAACCCCTAATCTGCCGACTGGAGCTCACCGCTATTCTAATACATTTTTTAACCCCTAAAGCTAAGTCTAACCCTAACACTAACACCCCCCTAAGTTAAATATAATTTTTATCTAACGAAAAAAATTAACTCTTATTAAATAACTTATTCCTATTTAAAGCTAAATACTTACCTGTAAAATAAACCCTAATATAGCTACAATATAAATTATAATTATATTGTAGCTATTTTAGGATTAATATTTATTTTACAGGCAACTTTGTAATTATTTTAAACAGGTACAATAGCTATTAAATAGTTAATAACTATTTAATAGCTAAAATAGTTAAAATAATTACAAAATTACCTGTAAAATAAATCCTAAACTAAGTTACAATTACACCTAACACTACACTATCAATAAATAAATTACAATAGAACAGCCAATAGAATGCGAGCTCAATCTGATTGGCTGATTGGATCAGCCAATCGGATTGAACTTGAATCTGATTGGCTGATTCCATCAGCCAATCAGAATATTCCTACCTTAATTCCGATTGGCTGATAGAGGTTGGATCCCCGTCGGCTGGGAAGAAGATAGCTCCGCTCCGCTCCGGAAGAAAGAAGATTGAAGATGCGGCTTGATAGAAGACTTCATCCCTCTTCTGCACTGATCGGTGAACCCGGCGAGGTGAAGACAAGGTAGGGAGATCTTCAGGGGCTTAGTGTTAGGTTTATTTAAGGGGGGTTTGGGTAAGATTAGGGGTATGTGGGTGGTGGGTTGTAATGTTGGGGGGGGTATTGTATGTTTTTTTTTACAGGCAAAAGACCTGAATTATTTGGGGCATGCCCCGCAAATGGCCCTTTTCAGGGCTGGTAAGGTAAAAGAGCTTTGAACTTTTTAAATTTAGAATAGGGTAGGGCATTTTTTTATTTTGGGGGTCTTTGTTATTTTATTAGGGGGCTTAGAGTAGGTGTAATTAGTTTAAAATTGTTGTAATATTTTTCTAATGTTTGTAAATATTTTTTTATTTTTTGTAACTTAGTTAGTTTATTTCATTGTAGTTATTTGTAGGTATTGTATTTAATTAATGTATTGATAGTGTAGTGTTAGGTTTAATTGTAGGTAATTGTAGGTAGTTTATTTAATTTATTTATTGATAGTGTAGTGTTAGGTGTAATTGTAACTTAGGTTAGGATTTATTTTACAGGTAATTTTGTAATTATTTTAACTATTTTAGCTATTAAATAGTTATTAACTATTTAATAGCTATTGTACCTGTTTAAAATAATTACAAAGTTGCCTGTAAAATAAATATTAATCCTAAAATAGCTACAATATAATTATAATTTATATTGTAGCTATATTAGGGTTTATTTTACAGGTAAGTATTTAGCTTTAAATAGGAATAAGTTATTTAATAAGAGTTAATTTATTTCGTTAGATTTAAATTATATTTAACTTAGGGGGGTGTTAGTGTTAGGTTTAGACTTAGCTTTAGGGGTTAATCCATTTATTAGACTAGCGGCGAGATCCGATCAGCAGATTAGGGGTTAATTATTGTAGGTAGCTGGCGGCGACGTTGTGGGGGGCAGATTAGGGGTTAATAAATACGAAATAGGGGTCAGCGATGTTAGGGGCAGCAGATTAGGGGTACATAGGAATAATGTAGGTAGCGGCGGTATACGGAGCGGCAGATTAGGGGTTAAAAAAATATGCAGGTGTCAGCGATAGCGGGGGCGGCAGATTAGGGGTTAATAAGTGTAAGGTTAGGGGTGTTTAGACTCGGGGTACATGTTAGGGTGTTAGGTGCAGACGTAGGAAGTGTTTCCCCATAGTAAACAATGGGGCTGCGTTAGGAGCTGAACGCTGCTTTTTGCAGGTGTTAGGTTTTTTTTCAGCTCAAACAGCCCCATTGTTTTCTATGGGGGAATCGTGCACGAGCACGTTTTTTAAGCTGGCCGCGTCCGTAAGCAACGCTGGTATTTAGAGTTGCAATGGCGGTAAATATGCTCTACGCTGGTTTTTTGGAGCCTAACGCAGCCCTTCTGTGAACTCTAAATACCAGCAGTATTTAAAAGGTACGGGGGAAAAAAAGCATGCGTAGCTAACACACCCCTTTGGCCGCAGAACTCTAAATCTAGCCGTGTGTCTATAAAGATAACTAGTCAGAACAAAGTATTAAATATTATTTTTAATAATAATATTGTCGTCAAATTTATAGATATCTCTATAGTGATATTTTGGAGTACACTACAGAGATCTCACTGAAGTGTATTGACAAAGTTCTGCTATATTAATTGTAGATATCACTGACAATAGTTTTATACTGCTATTAATTATTAATATTCATAATTACAATTCTTAACACATTGGAGGGCACTCCTGAGATGTATCAACACATTAGAAATATAATTACAAAATGGATGAAACTTAATCTCTCTTTATGGTAGAATCAAAAACAAAAAATGTCATTATTACCAAAATTGCTTTATTTATTCCGCTCCTTGCCAATCTCGATCCCGATCTCAGAGCTTCATAAATTACAGAATGATATCTTGTGATTTGTTTGGCAGGGGAAAAAGGCCAGGATTAATAACAAATTTATGTGCACACACAAAAAGGACGGAGGACTACTAAATCTAATCTTATTTTATTACTCTGCAAGAATGGCTTAGACCTTACAAGGACACCTTCCAAAAAATGACTACATCACGATCAATCACACTATATATGTTTGGAACAAGCTAAATGCAAAATACCCCCTAATCCAGGACAGGTCTAGAGTAACTCCTTTGGTAATACCACACTCCTCAATCAACACACAAGTGCAACAGAAATGGGCCAACAAGGGTCTCTATAGAATAGCCGATGTCCTAATCGATGACAAATTAATGCCATATGAGCAATATGTGACCCTTTGCCCCACTGACAGGAATATATGGTATCACTACCTACAATTTATATCTAGAGTGTAAGAAATCTTAGGCAAAACAAAGATCCCCACAAACACTACACTAGAATCCTTATGTCTAACTAAAAACCATATACGAGGCTAGATATCAATCCTATATCCAATCTTTAACACTACCCCCAAGAAAAGTAAGATGCAGCTGATGTTAAAATGGGAACAAGACTTGGGTAACACATGGCCTCTTAAGACTTGGACAACTAGTCTAACATAACGCAGTGCTCAAAGAAAATTTCTTGAAGGTCGACTTTAAGTGTTACCTTCACCCTTCGAGGTTTAGCAGCTTAGAGAGTCTTTCCTCACAGCCTTGTTATAGAAGGTGTGGAGAGAGAGGAACGTATATACATGTGGTGGCACTGCGACAAAATTAGGGATTTTGGACCAGACCTCTCTCTTTTTAAGCTCCATATTTCAGAAACAGATCACACTAACACCCAAACAAGCCTTACTACATTTCCCTATCCCACATGTCCCAAAAAGAAACCATAAATTAGCCATGACCATTTGTACCATTATTAGAATATGCTTAGCTCAATTCTGGAAGTCTACACTGCTAACGTTTTACTTTATAAAAAATACAATATTATATCATTATAACATGGCAAGCTTGCCAGCTGAATCTTTAAAAACTAAAGAGAGCTTTCTACAATGGAAAACCATTTATAATGTTCCATGAAGCCAGATTGAGTCGAGGAAACTAATATACCTTCACCGAAAAAGTCAAACTTCTGATAGATAGGTACAGAGAGCTGGGACCAAAGTATAGACAATTACCATATGTAATATGGGGATACACATAATATGTAATTCTTGGTCCTCATGTAAAAGCTATTGCAAATGGACTACTCCAGAAAGATCGGATGATGCTACAGCTTCTCTTAAGAACTTTTTTTTTTTTTGTGGCAACAGTATACAATATGTAAAGGCAATTTCACATTTGTAATATGATGGATTATCTTGTTTACGTTTATTATATAATCCCCTCTGCCCACTTGATCCCTTCAAAAGCTATCCTGTATACCGACTATGTTTACAGCGCTGCGGAATCTGTTGGCACTCTACAAATACCTGATAATAATAATAATTATATTTGTAAAACTACAATAAAAACAATTCCAACATAAAAATAATGAAACACGTGTTTTGCCATTTCCAGAGAATCCACTTAAGGGGAGTGAAAGGGGGGGGGGGTATCATTTATGTGGATACCGCTATACCTCCTCATTGATTTTGCTGCTTGGTGCAAATGCTAGTGGCTATCCCATCATTGGATGAGTAGGAATGGGATATGTGATCACACATGTAAGATGAAGAGGCATAATGGAGAACAGAGAAAGATTTAGGCATGTTTGTCTCTAACATTGCTCTAAATATGAATAACAGTTGTATCATGCTGTGTGTGCTCCTAGTCAGTGGCCAGGACATGACAACATCAAAAGGAACTTTGTTAAACACATGTGCAGGAAGTCTACATCAGGCACCCACAAAACTTAGGTTTCAACAAGAGCCTATCACTTGATGGAGGCAGTAGGGAACTATAACAGCTTTAATAGGTAATTAATTAAAAACATATTTATATTTATTTTACTTTTATCTTTATTTTTTAAACATTAATTACATATTTTTCCTGCTTTCAGATTATTATTTTTATTTATATTGTCAAATATGCTTTGTTCTGTTGTTATCCTTTGTTAAAGAGTAAACTTAGCACTACTGGGAGCTAGGTGAACACATCAGATGAGCCAGTGGCAAAAGGCATATATGTTTAGCAAACAATCACCAGCTAGCTCTCAGTAGTGCACTGCTGCTCCTGATTTTGGCTTTATAGTCCCATTAAGGGTGGAAAGTTGTACAGGTGTATGTAAGTACTTCCTTGCATACAGGGAGTGCAGAATTATTAGGCAAGTTGTATTTTTGAGGATTAATTTTATTATTGAACAACAACCATGTTCTCAATGAACCCAAAAAACTCATTAATATCAAAGCTGAATATTTTTGGAAGTAGTTTTTAGTTTGTTTTTAGTTTTAGCTATTTTAGGGGGATATCTGTGTGTGCAGGTGACTATTACTGTGCATAATTATTAGGCAACTTAACAAAAAACAAATATATACCCATTTCAATTATTTATTTTTACCAGTGAAACCAATATAACATCTCAACATTCACAAATATACATTTCTGACATTCAAAAACAAAACAAAAACAAATCAGTGACCAATATAGCCACCTTTCTTTGCAAGGACACTCAAAAGCCTGCCATCCATGGATTCTGTCAGTGTTTTGATCTGTTCACCATCAACATTGCATGCAGCAGCAACCACAGCCTCACAGACACTGTTCAGAGAGGTGTACTGTTTTCCCTCCTTGTAAATCTCACATTTGATGATGGACCACAGGTTCTCAATGCGGTTCAGATCAGGTGAACAAGGAGGCCATGTCATTAGATTTTCTTCTTTTATACCCTTTCTTGCCAGCCATGCTGTGGAGTACTTGGACGCGTGTGATGGAGCATTGTCCTGCATGAAAATCATGTTTTTCTTGAAGGATGCAGACTTCTTCCTGTACCACTGCTTGAAGAAGGTGTCTTCCAGAAACTGGCAGTAGGACTGGGAGTTGAGCTTGACTCCATCCTCAACCCGAAAAGGCCCCACAAGCTCATCTTTGATGATACCAGCCCAAACCATTACTCCACCTCCACCTTGCTGGCGTCTGAGTCGGACTGGAGCTCTCTGCCCTTTATCAATCCAGCCACGGGCCCATCCATCTGGCCCATCAAGACTCACTCTCATTTCATCAGTCCATAAAACCTTAGAAAAATCAGTCTTGAGATATTTCTTGGCCCAGTCTTGACGTTTCAGCTTGTGTGTCTTGTTCAGTGGTGGTCGTCTTTCAGCCTTTCTTACCTTGGCCATGTCTCTGAGTATTGCACACCTTGTGCTTTTGGGCACTCCAGTGATGTTGCAGCTCTGAAATATGGCCAAACTGGTGGCAAGTGGCATCTTGGCAGCTGCACGCTTGACTTTTCTCAGTTCATGGGCAGTTATTTTGCGCCTTGGTTTTTCCACACGCTTCTTGCAACCCTGTTGACTATTTTGAATGAAACGCTTGATTGTTCGATGATCACACTTCAGAAGCTTTGCAATTTTAAGAGTGCTGCATCCCTCTGCAAGATATCTCACTATTTTTGACTTTTCTGAGCCTGTCAAGTCCTTCTTTTGACCCATTTTGCCAAAGGAAAGGAAGTTGCCTAATAATTATGCACACCTGATATAGGGTGTCAATGTCATTAGACCACACCCCTTCTCATTACAGAGATGCACATCACCTAATATGCTTAATTGGTAGTAGGCTTTCGAGCCTATACAGCTTGGAGTAAGACAACATGCATAAAGAGGATGATGTGGTCAAAATACTCATTTGCCTAATAATTCTGCACTCCCTGTATAACAATTTGTTTAACCCCTGACAAGGAGATAAACATATCGTAAAAATCAGCTCCTGATTAGCAATGCACTACACATCTGGTGAGCCAGCTAGATCCCAATAGTTCCCCTTTCTGCTTCTGAGCCTACCTAGGTAAGCTTTTCATCAAAAGGATACCAAGAGAACAAAATAAATTTGATAACTGAAATACATTGAAAAGTCTCATAATTCCATACTCTAGCCTGCCTAGGTATGCTTTTTATTTTATTTTTAAATCAACTTTATTTTGTAAACAATTAACAAATTGAGGAGAAACAGCTTTATCAAAAATACACAAGGCAGTTTAATTTTCAAAAAGGAAAAAGGTTAACATAGATAACCACATAAATTATAATAGCAATCTAGCTTTATGCACAAATAAATGTTGCCATCATAAATACAAGTATGTGGGCTACTGTAAAAGTGAAATATATAAAACTTACAGGCTCCACTGAGAAATACAAAAACAATTAAAAAAAATATATGGTCAACAACCCAAATGAAAGTCCTGACTCTTTTTGTTATTACATCTCAGCTTTTCCTGCAACAGTACAGAATTATCACAAGGTCCTCGGGAGTAGTTTTCCCAGGTTTGTTTCATTTTTGTATCAACATCAATTTTATCATATTTAATATAAAAGTACTCCCCCAAGTCCAAAAGTCCCCTGACCCACAGGGATATATGGGGACTTCTTTACTTTTACCCTTTTTTAATGGTTAAAAACTTTATACTGACAGTAATTATATAAAATAATTTTACGTACGTTTATATTTTATTTTAGGAGTTTTATTTAACAGCCAAACCAAATGACCTAGGGTACACTGTATAACCAGAGCCCTCTGTTTCAATTATTAACTTCCTCCAAAAATTCTGAACTGAAGTACACCCCACCATCACCACATATGGGCCATACCAATACCCATGTGACCACAATGCCTACACTTCCTGTTACAGAAAATATGATGTAGCATCGAAGACGGAACTGGGGATTTCATCACAGCCTGAAATACAGAGAGCCCATTTAATTGGATAATAACAACCAAAAAAGTTTCCTTGCTCACAAGATATGAAGGAAGATAACCTGGGGGATTATGAACCAACAGCTTATAAAGTTTAAAAAGCATATGGCCTATTGGGGGTCCTTGTGTACAAAAATTCAAAATTAGTTAAGATCCTTACCATATTTGTGGATTGTTGTAAAAAAATTAATGCACTTGTCTATAGGCGAAAACATATGAAAATATATGAAACATTGATCAATCAGATCTGGCTGCAGCCAGTTTTTCATTGGTTATCAATAGGTGTATTGGTAAGTCTTGGGAAAAAGAGACAGGAACTTGCTATACTAATCTATGCCCCAAATGAAATTTTCCATTTTCTGATAACTATGTTGACGGAGAAGATTTGGACAACGTGTGGCGGAATAAGTGCAAAACTTGCTCCCAGGCATGAAATGTTTCTGAAAACTCTGGGTAAAAACTCTTATCTAATTTTTTTATTTTTTTTTAAGAAATGTTAATAGTTTATCTTTTTATCAATTAACAAAAAATGTTAGTGAACAGAAGAAATATCTAAATCAAGACAATATTTGTTGTGACCAACCTTTGCCTTCAAAACAAAATGGTCAGATTAAACTGTGATATCAAAATTTATTAGAAAAGCTGGCTTACAACCTAAACACTTAACTCTTAAAGGGATGGTAAACATTGCTTATTTATGATTGAACATTTCCACTCTGCATACTTTAAATATTCTAACTGCATGACATTTTTTATTACTTTTACTTTTTTTTTTAAAGCACTTTGAAACTTTTGCATAGCGCTTGTTTGCTCCGCCCCCTCTAATTTTTCCTTAAGCACTGAAGGGATATGTATTGCGGTCCCACCTGCTCTACACGTTAGAGTTTCTGCGTGCTCCTAACAGGGATTACAAATAGCGCATGCACAAGGCTGTCAATGACTTATGTCAAGTAAAAAGTGCAGAGATGATTGCGCTATAATGCGCATGCGTGTACCACTCACATAGAAGTCAGCCTGTCGGACAACTCGCTTACTGATTGGATGCGCCTGAAAAACAAAAATGATGTGACCGCAGGGGGCTTGCAATTGAGCAACAAATAAAAAGTAAAATTGTACAATATTTTCAATATGTATTATAAAGCACACATTTGCATACTGATATAAAATCTATTTGCCAGAAACAAAGGAAGTGGAAAATATATTCACAGAAATTAGTGACACAAATAGCTGCTTTATTAACCCCTCACATGGTCTTATGGATTTACTAATGTTAAAGGGACAGTCTACACCAGACTTTTTATTGTTTAAAAAGATAGATTATCCCTTCATTACCCATTGCCCAGTTTTGCATAACCAACACAGTTATGTTAATATATGTTTTATCACTGTGATTACCTTGTATCTAAGCCTCTGCAGACTGCCCCATTATCTCAGTGCTCTTGACAGACGTGCAGGTTAGCCAATCAGTATAGACTCCTAAATAACTCCATGGGGGTGAGCACAATGTTATCTATATGACATACATGAACTAGTATTGTCTAACTGATAAACCTTCAAAATGCTTTGAGCTAAGAGTGTTTTCAATGGTTTAGAAATCAGTTTGAGCCTACCTAGGTTTAGCTTTTCAAAAATACCACCAAGAGAACAAAGCAAATTTGTTGTGTCAGTATATGGCCGGGTTATAATACAATATATTTAATAATTAGTCTTTAAATAAAAACCCCAATAAAAATGAATATACCAAAACAATAAAATTTATGTAAATTCCTAAATTCTTTATATTAGTTAAAATTTATAGACACATTGAAATATATTTGTAGAAAACCAGATATGAATCAAAACTATACATGTTTAAACTGTTATAATATGCTATGCAAAGATCATAAAAATGACCTTATTTATTGACCTTATTCACAATTGAATTTCATTAAAATACCACGATGAGATACCAAGGTATGGTTTGCTTAATTTCCAGACAAATATATTTAGGCAACTTAGCTCACAAAATATTCTATTTAACTTTAATTAAAACACCAGGAGTTATATATATTCTTAATGTAAACAGCCAGTTTATATAAAAAATGTTTTAAATATTACCTATATGTATCAACCTCTTATACTTTACCAAAAATAACCAAATCAATATTCAGCTTCCAATATTTCTCAACAGGTCCAATTCACCTCAGTATACAAAAGAAGTATTTTGCAATGTGGATAAGAAGGATAGCTATTTTTGCTTATAGTGACCGTGTTCCAGGCAGCAAATTCTCAGTCACAAATTCAGCAAAAGTCAGCCCAGCCTATCTCCATGCTTGGGGTTAAATAATGTGATATAACCCTACCCATTTTTGTTCTGTACCATCATTGGTGAATTGGTTAGGCCCTTCATTGGTTCCCTGGTAATGCATGGTTACTATCGAAACGCATCTTTGTTAAAAGTCAAATCTTTTGGCTGCAATTCTCGCATCACAACACTGGGGGCAGCAGACAGAGACAAACAGTTTCATTCAATTATTTCTATACAGTAAAAATTTCAGATTATTGTATATTTTTAATATGTACACTATAATTTGATATTAATAAACATTTGCCTAGATTTAGAGTTCTGCGTTAGGGTTAAAAAGCAGCGTTAAGGGGTCCTAACGCTGCTTTTTAACGCCCGCTGGTATTACGAGTCAGGCAGGAAAGGGTCTACCGCTCACTTTCTTTCCGCGACTCGAGGCTACCTCAGATCCCCTTACGTACGTCAATTGTGTATCCTATCTTTTCTATGGGATTTGCCTAACGCTGGTATTATGAGTCTTGGAAGAAGTGAGCGGTAGAGCCTCTACCGACAAGACTCCAACTGAAAAAAAAGTCAGTAGTTAAGAGTTTTATGGGCTAACTCGGGAAGATAAAGCACTTAACTACTGTGCTATAAAGTACACTAACACCCATAAACTACCTATGAACCCCTAAACCGAGGCCCCCCCACATCGCAAACCCTATAATACATTTTTTAACCCCTAATCTGCCACTCCGGACACCGCCGCAACCTACATTATAGCTATGAACCGCTAATCTGCTGTCCCTAACATCGGCGACACCTATATTATATTTATTACCCCCTAATCTGCCCCCCGCAACGTCACCGCCACCTACCTACACTTATTAACCCCTAATCTGCCGACCGGACATCGCCGCCACTATAATAAATTTATTAACCCCTAAACCGCCACACTCCCACCTCGCAAACACTATAATAAATTTTATTAACCCCTAATCTGCCCTCCCTAACATCGCTGCCACCTATCTACAATTATTAACCCCTAATCTCCCGCCCCCAACGTCAAAGCTACTATAATAAAGGTATTAACCCCTAAACCTAAGTCTAACCCTAACCCTAACACCCCCTAACTTAAATGTAATTTAAATTAAACAAACTAAATTTACTATAATTAAATAAATTAATCCTATTTAAAACTAAATATTTACCTTTTAGATTTATATTTATTTTACAGGCAACTTTGTATTTATTTTAACTAGGTACAATAGCTATTAAATAGTTAATAACTATTTAATAGCTACCTAGTTAAAATAATTACAAAATTACCTGTAAAATAAATCCTAACCTAAGTTACAAATACACCTAACACTACACTATCATTAAACTAATTAAATAAATTACCTACAATTATGTAAACTAAAATACAATTAAATAAACTAAACTATAATACAAAAACAAACAAACGCTAAATTACAGTAAATTAAAAAAAATTACAATAAGTGTCACATGACTTTCTACTGATTGTATTTACACCTTATTACCCTAGAATCTTGTAACTGAGAATTTTTATGACTATGAAAACTAGATCTTACACATAGGCTTGAAAAGGAGCATAGCATAATTCAGCTCCATTTCCACACCAGTACCACACTTTAAATTTGTTATCGTGGTTTTAAATTTGTTATTGTGGTTCTGTTAACCTTGTGTTACTGTGTTGGATGCTATAAAACTGAGACACAATAGTTATTTCCTCTCGGCTTAGAAACTACCTAATATTCCTACTGTGAGTTTACTGGTGTATACGTAGACATTTCTCTGTATGGGAGCAAGTCAGGAGATCTCATGCATAGGTGCTCACAGGGGTAATTTGTGTATCTCTTTAACACTGTTGTTGCTTTTGTAATCTGCGATCCACATTTCTGTGTTATAGAGCAATAGGGGGAAACTAACTGTTAAATTGTAAAAGGTGTGTTTGTTTTGTTCTGTTTTATTTTAGTTTATTTTATTTTGCTATTATTATGATAAAACCAAGAAGCACAGGTTCAACATCAAATGGTGCTTGACTAGCTCTTATAGACCTCTAACTGCATCAATTTATATTATATAACACAAAGATCATGTGATCAAACTTGTACAACCCATATATATGAAAATGGAAACTGACGTTTTTTTTCTTTGTTTTTTTTTCTGTATCAAGCTATAACAACTTCATCATTACTAATAGTGCTCTGCTGTTTAGTATCAAGCACTTATTTCAGACTGTGAATTGTAATATTGTTTTTGCTTTACTCTATACGTGCATATGCATACTTACTTGTTTGTGTACCTGTATTTCTGCAATAAAAAGAATTAAAAAAAATAAATTAAAAAAAATTACAATAAGTTTAAACTAATTACACCTAATCTAAGCCCCTAATAAAATAAAAAAGCCCCCCAAAATAATAAAATGCCCTACCCTATCCTAAATTACAAAGTAATCAGCTCTTTTACCAGCCCTTTAAAGGGCTTTTTGTGGGGCATTGCCCCAAAGTAATCAGCTCTTTTACCTGTAAATAAAAATACAATACCCCCCAACATTACAACCCACCACCCACATACCCCTACTCTAAAACCCACCTGATCCCCCCCTTAAAAAAAAACCTAACACTACCCCCCTGAAGATCACCCTACCTGGAGCCGTGTTCACCCAGCCAGGCACCGATGGGCCAGAAGTGGACATCCGGAGCGGCAGAAGTCTTCATCCAATTGACTGATTGGATCAGCCAAACGGATTGAAATTCAATCTGATTGGCTGATTGCATCAGCCAATCAGATTTTTCCTACCTTAATTCCGATTGGCTGATAGCATCCTATCAGCCAATCGGAATTCGAGGGACGCTATCTTGGATGACGTCATTTAAAGGAACCTTCATTTGGCCTTAGGACATCGTAAGAAGAGGATCGCTCCGCGTCGGATGGATTCAAGATGGCTCCGCTCCAGTTGATTGAAGATTGAAGATGCCGCTTGGATGAAGACATCTGCCGCTTGGAGGACCTCTTCTGCCCCGATCGGATGAAGACTTCTGCCGCTCCGGATGTCCACTTCTGGCCCATCGGTGCCCGGCTGGGTGAACACGGCTCCAGGTAGGGTGATCTTCAGGGGGGGTAGTGTTAGTTTTTTTAAGGGGGGATCGGGTGGGTTTTAGAGTAGGGGTATGTGGGTGGTGGGTTGTAATGTTGGGTGGGTATTGTATTTTTATTTACAGGTAAAAGAGCTGATTACTTTGGGGCAATGCCCTGCAAAAAGCCCTTTTAAGGGCTGGTAAAAGAGCTGATTACTTTGTAATTTAGGATAGGGTAGGGCATTTTATTATTTGGAGGGCTTTTTTATTTTATTAGGGGCTTAGATTAGGTGTAATTAGTTTAAACTTATTGTAATTTTTTTTATTTTCTGTAATTTAGTGGGTTTTTTTAATTATAGTTTAGTTTATTTAATTGTATTTTAGTTTACATAATTGTAGGTAATTTATTTAATTAGTTTAATGATAGTGTAGTGTTAGGTGTATTTGTAACTTAGGTTAGGATTTATTTTACAGGTAATTTTTTAATTATTTTAACTAGGTAGCTATTAAATAGTTATTAACTATTTAATAGCTATTGTACCTAGTTAAAATAAATACAAAGTTGCCTGTAAAATAAATATAAATCCTAAAATGGCTACAATGTAACTATTAGTTATACTGTAGCTATATAAGGGTTTATTTTGTAGGTAGGTATTTAGTTTTAAATAGGATTAATTTATTTATTTAATTATAGTAAATTTAGTTTGTTTAATTTAAATTATATTTAAGTTGGGGGGGTTAGGGTTAGACTTAGGTTTAGGGGTTAATAACTTTATTATAGTAGCGGCGACGTTGGGGGCAGGAGATTAGGGGTTAATAATTGTAAGTAGGTGGCGGCGATGTTAGGGAGGGCAGATTAGGGGTTAATAAAATTTATTATAGTGTTTGCGAGGCGGGAGTGCGGCGGTTTAGGGGTTAATACATTTATTATAGTGGCGGCGATGTCCGGTCGGCAGATTAGGGGTTAATAAGTGTAGGTAGGTGGCGGCGACGTTGGAGGGGGCAGATTAGGGGGTAATAAATATAATGTAGGTGTCGGCGATGTTAGGTGCAGCAGATTAGGGGTTCATAGGTATAATGTAGGTGGCAGTGGTGTCCGGAGCGGCAGATTAGGGGTTAATAATATAATGTAGGATTCAGCGATAGCAGGGGCGGCAGATTAGGGGTTAATAAGTATAAGGTTAGGGGTGTTTAGACTCAGGGTTCATGTTAGGGTGTAGACTTAGAGAGTGTTTCCCCATAGGAAACAATGGGGCTGCGTTTGGAGCTGAATGCTGCTTTTTTGCAGGTGTTAGGTTTTTTTTCAGCCAGCTCAGCCCCATTGTTTACTATGGGGATATCGTGCACGAGCACGTTTTTCCATCTTACCGCTACCGTAGGCAACGCTGGTATTGAGGGTTGAAGTGGAGCTAAATTATGCTCAACGATCCCTTTTCTGAGGCTAACGCAGCCATTCAGACAACTCGTAATACCAGCGTTGTCTTAAGGGTGTGCTGGAAAAAAAAGCCTCGTTAGCACCGCGGGTCTTTACCGACAAAACTCTAAATCTAGGCGTATGTGTTTAATATTCATAGGATCATATAATGCTATTTTCTCTGATCACTTCAATACCAGACATAAGAATATTTTTAATAATCATATTAATAAGCAATTTATACTGCTAATTATTATTTCAAAATCCATTTAAAAATAGCATTTGGTTATTTCCTTTTATTCATATAAAGCCACAGCATATTTCATATTCAGTACACCTCTTATTGGGACAACCACACGTGTATTTGTTATATGCCTGGAAAATAAAGAAATAGATTATTAAAATTGGCCATATTAAATCCTTAAAAACATCCTATGTTTTAAAAAAAAAAAAAATACATAGGTTAAGACATGTTGAAATCTGGATTTTTAGGTTTTCAGCTATCCATATTATCCTTCTTAGGCATAGACAATCTCCCATATTCATGTGTTCATATTTTAATATCATATGAATAGACAATCTCATATCCATTAAAATATATATTTTCCTACAATACTGAGGTATATTTTACTTGAAATCTAAATACAAGTTGTATTTTAACAGTGTATTTTGAGAGTCACAATGTAGGCACGTTTCTTTGATAGCCAGCATAGATGTGAATTCAACACACAGGGAAACATGGCTGGGCAAGATATGTATGGAGTTCAACAGGGGATCATTTAACAGGTAGTTGGTAAAAGCTACAATTCCTTGAAGATGTTTGTAAATTCACACATTCTCACAGACGGACCGTCCATTCTCCACAGGGGCCTGTGAGTTAATTTCTTATCTTGGACAGGAAACTCCATATATGGATCTACACATCTGAAGGTTCCAGAATGCTAATATTAATCTTATCTTATTTTATATAAAGCATTAAACCTTTTGTCCTTCCTTAAGGTAACTTTGACAACATTTCTTTTGATGAATGAGAGAGGGGGGTTGGTTTATACAGTCAAACATCATTTTGGCATAGAGGACTGCAATCTACAGTAAATAAACTGATGCAACTAGTTTCATATGTAATTAATCCTGTGGTCTTAACAACCATAGATATATTAATAATAAACAAAAATGTGAATAATAGTGCGCTGGTGTTAGGTATAAGGTATCAAACTCCTTACTTATAAATTTAGATCTTTTAATCTAAAATTGTGAACTAAAAAAAGGGGAAGTGAAGTAAGGGCGCTATCAGCTGAAGATACCTATGTGTGGGATATTATAAAAAACAAACTTAAGTGAATGTTTGTGAGCTACTAATAGTAAAAAATTTAAATATTTATAAAAACAAATGTGAACCCTTGTGCAGAACAATAAAGTATATAGTGAATCCTTCTGACATGAAACACTGTAATGTTATGTATGTATCAACCAGATAAATAACTATAAACCATAGAATGGTATCTATTGGTAGTGTAATGTAATATTTAATAGATTCATATGAACACCTCCGTAATTAGTATTTCGAATTGAAATCTATACAGACTGCTAGATAGTTCAAAAATATTTAATAAAGTGATAAAAAATAGATACAGATAAAAGCTGTTATAAATATTAATGTAAAATAATTACGTATAGATTAGACTCTCTTCATATAAACACTGATTTCAAATAAGATCAAAATGTAAGATATGAACCAAACACATATGTCGTTAATGTTAAGGCAATATTATCAACTGATGGTTACAATTATGAAAAAACGTTTACTGTGTTCCCTTTTGAGAAATACAATGTTGAGCAGACTTAAAAACATATACCAATAAAAGCTTTCCAACCAACTTTTGGAATTAATCTCTGGAATTCATAAGAATAATAAAAAGTTCATGGGGTAAAAGTTCATAGCGACTTGCTGAAATTCAAGGTAGTGAAGTGGTGCAATATTGGTTCTTAAAGATCATACCTTTTAAGGCTGTTACATAGTAGCTTTCAGGCTTGTACCTTATTTGTGTTATTTGGACTGCAGGGTATCCATATTCGTCCTGCGTCCTATCGTTTATATGTCACAATAAATAGCTGTAATGTGTTTTCGTATCTGGCAGCTTGCTCGTCCAGAGCCGTGGTTATCGCAAAGCCTCCTGTAGTGTGCTGCAGTTAGTGTCTGTCTCGTGCTTTCGGTGTCTGACGTCACACCCGGCAAATCTGGGGGCTCGATCCACAACTGCCAATCCGTGCTTAGAGGCTCATCTATGCTGTTAGCAATTGATCTATAGTGACAGCACTTGTAAAATTATCGCCAATGTGTCATCTATAGTATAGGCTTGAAAGTTCTTTGTGATGTTATTATTACCTGCCCTTAGTGCTGATGCACGCAGGTTTATTTGGAAATTAACGTTGAAATATAAGTATGAGGTCAACCCGGGTTGTTCAAATTCTTGGTCAGTATATATTGATGCAATATAGGTGCACAGTCCCACAATTCAATTCAACGCATTTCGCTCTCTCCAAGAGCTTTATCAAGAATAATTTTGGGACCATGGAACACCTCTCTTTTTAAAGGTCTGGCTTTCTTTTTATTGGTTGGTTGTTGGTTGATTAATGAGCCTTTTCGTTTAATGTGGAATTTTATTATTGCTTACCAACTTCACTACTTCTGTGTCCATAGTAGATGTTTGGGCTTAATCCTTTTTATATATATTCATTTTGGTTGGGATTATATTGCAAACCAACTTCACTATTTTTATTTTCATGTTTTGATAAAAAATTGTTTATTGTTGTCCTTTTGCGATTATTATAAAGATATATTCAATAATTAAATAAATCAAAAACTCAAAGTATAAAAAATAATTCTAATATTGTTAAAAATCGAAAATACAGATACTATATAGGTTACAATTAAAGTGCTATGTGCATATATATTCTGTATCTTTAGAATCTTATTTTATGCTAATGTCACATCAAATTGTCTGTTACTCAAAAGGGCTATTATAAACTGATTTATTATGTGTTGGTATGTATCATCTCTTAGTCCAAAAGGAATGGTGATATATCCAGCTCTGAATTCAAGCCTTTAGGGAATAGAGTATCATACTTAAAAATATATTCGGCTTCTTTAAGTAATAGTTTTTTCTCTAGGTCCCCCCCTCTCCAGTGTTTTTTTTACTTTATAAATCCCCCAATATGACATATCCTTTGTATTGCCTTTGTGTACTGTTTTAAAATGTTTGTAGAGGTGTGTATCGTCAATTCCATTTTCTATATTTCGGATATGTTCCCTAATTCTATCTCTTACAGCCCTCTTGGTTTCCCCAAAGTAAAACATATTGCAGGTGCACTTTAGGATATAGATAATCCCTTTATGGGTACATCTTATAAGTTATTTTATTTGTAAGATTTCTTCTGTACTCCCTATCTGTATTGTGTTTAATTTTTTACTATGTCCACAGGCTTTACAGGAATAGCAAGGGTAAAACCCAGCTAGTCTTTGTCCAAAAAGGTCCTTTTGTATCAATGTTTTACCTTTATTTTGTTTTTTCATTTCACTTGGGGCAAGTATTGATTTTAAGTTAGTCGCTCTCTTAAATACAAAACTTGGGTTATTAGGGATTTTTTCTCCAAGGATATCATCCTCTTTAATGAGGTGCCAGTGTTTTTTGACAATTTTTTTGATCAGGTTATGGTCAATATTGTAGTCAGTTATGAATGGAATTTTGATTGAATCACTCTCAACATTTTTCTTTTCCTTATACACTAATAATGATTCTCTATTGGTGTTTCTAGCTCTTTCTAATGACTTTTCAGTGTGAACTACATTATAACCTCTAGAGTTAAATCTTTCAATTAGAGTTCCTGCCTGTTCCTCAAAATCTGTCATTCTTGAACAGTTTTTTCATATCCTAAGACACTGTCCTATGGGGATGTTATTCTTCCATGTGTTTAGGTGGCAACTGTTGGCATGGAGATAATTGTTACAGTCTACCTTTTTGAAGTGTGTTTTAGTCTCTATTTTGTTATCTAAAGCCATAATTTCCAGGTCTAAAAAGACAATTGACTCTTTACTTAAGTTATATGTACATTTTAGGCCATATTTTTATTCATATCTGCAAACATTTTGATAAGATCATTTTCTTGACCTTTCCAGACTAGTATCAGGTCGTCTATGTACCTTTTAAAGAGCACAAGGTTTGCACCATAGCTATTAAGAAATTCCTCTTCCCGAAAACCCCATTGATGCCCATTGATGGATATTTACAAAAACATGTCATTAACCTTAAATCTTACCTAAGGGATTCTACCCAGGTATTAAACATACTAAACACATTACAATGGGGAGAAGATATGTATTTGGCCACTTGTGATGTCACATCACTGTATACAGTGATAGATCACAAACAAGGCCTATAGGCAGTTAAATACTATTTGAAACAAGACAAAGACATGTCTGAATTACATAGAAATTTTATCCTAAAAAGCATTAAATTTATCCTAGAGAATAATTATTTCTCATTTAATGAAGAATTTTACCTCCAGACAGAAGGAACGGCAATGGGCACAAGGTTTGCACCTAGCTACGCGATCCTCTTCATGGGTTTTTGGGAAGAGGAATTTCTTAATTTTGGTAGCTATGGTGCAAACCTTGTGCTCTTTAAAAGGTACATAGACATAGTACATAGCTGTCACTATAGATCAATTGCTAACAGCATAGATGAGCCTCTAAGCACGGATTGGCAGTTGTGGATCGAGCCCCCATATTTGCCGGGTGTGACGTCAGACGCCGAAAGCACGAGACACACACTAACTGCAGCACACTACAGGAGGCTTTGCGATAACCACGGCTCTGGACGAGCAAGCTGCCAGGTACGAAAACACATTACAGCTGTTTATTGTGACATATAAACGATAGGACGCAGGACGAATTTGGATACTCTGCAGTCCAAATAACACAAATAAGGTACGAGCCTGAAAGCTACTACGTAACAGCCTTAAAAGGTATGATCTTTAAGAACCAATATTGCACCACTTCACTACCTTGAATTTCAGCAAGTCGCTATGAACTTTTACCCCATGAACTTTTTATTATTCTTATGAATTCCAGAGATTAATTCCAAAAGTTGGTTGGAAAGCTTTTATTGGTATATGTTTTTAAGTCTGCTCAACATTGTATTTCTCAAAAGGGAACACAGTAAACGTTTTTTTCATAATTGTAACCATCAGTTGATAATATTGCCTTAACATTAACGACATATGTGTTTGGTTCATATCTTACATTTTGATCTTATTTGAAATCAGTGTTTATATGAAGTGAGTCTAATCTATACTATACGTAATTATTTTACATTAATGTTTATAACAGCTTTTATCTGTATCTATTTTTTATCACTTTATTAAATATTTTTGAACTATATAGCAGTCTGTATAGATTTCAAATCGAAATACTAATTACCGAGGTGTTCATATGAATCTATTAAATATTACATTGCACTACCAATAGATACCATTCTATGGTTAATATTTATTTATCTGGTTGATACATACATAACATTACAGTGTTTCATGTCAGAAGGATTCACTATATACTTTATTGTTCTGCACAAGGGTTCACATTTGTTTTTATAAATATTTCAATTTTTTACTATTAGTAGCTCACAAACATTCACTTAAGTTTGTTTTTTTATAATATCCCACACATAGGTATCTTCAGCTGATAGCGGCCTTACTTCACTCCTCCTTTATATATTAATAATACTCAGGTACCCTGACAGTTGATAAAAGTACATTGGAAAGTTGTTTGCCCTATCTGAATCATGAAAGTTTAATTTTGACTAGACTGTCTTTTTAATGTTATAGACTGTTTTGACATTATAATATAACAGAGGGAAGATAAAAACAACAGAGAATTAAAGTATGATAAGCTTATCCTATAACATATATATGAATATAGAGGAGCACTCTCCAGACAGACAACGTGTTCTACACCATAATCTCAATGATCTACCTACATGCCAGAAATTAATAGGTACTATAAATGCAGCATCGTATAACAGTATGAAGCATATCATAGATATGTGAGACGGCATACTATCATTTTATGAGAGCAAATACTTGCACATCACATTGATTTACAAAATATTTATACTAGGTAGTAAGCTCCTTAAAGAGACATTGCACACTAAATACATGCTAGCTAGAATGATGTGTTCATAGAAAAGATTAGTCTGAGAATAAAATGTAGATATATTTTTAGAGTTTCATTAGCTGTTTAAATATTGACAAAATAAGTGTAAAGTTTTAGTGTCTATAAAACAATGGGAGCTGCCATGTTGTAACTTAGGTTACCTTCTCTGCTGTGGCCAATTAGGGACAGTTATAAATAGGTCACTAGAGTATGCAGCCAATGACTATGTGGGATATAACAGTGTTCTGCACTTTTATTTCTAACAGGAACTGAAAAACCTCACAATTTCAGCATGGAATTACAGGAAAAGGGGACAAAATAAAAAATCTAAATATATTGCAAAGTTTTTTTTATATATACAATTTATCATTGTATATTACCATCTCAAAGTGTTTAATGTCCCTTTAAGTCCTTGAATCTCTGATCAATTGGCCTTCATGAGGAGGACTGAAAATTACTAGAATGTAAATACAAATTCAAAAGAAATATGGCATATGATGACAAAGGAAATATTTAGTAAATATGGACAATTGCACAATTATTCAACTGTCCTTGGTCACACCAATAATTAAATAGTTACCCCACTCTGGTTTTGCTGCTTGGGATAATCAGACTCTTAAAGTTCCAAATGTGAAGTCTCAGGGAGTAGTTAAATTTTAGTCCCCCAACCTTGGGGTCTTACATATCTAAGCTGCACACATAGGCGATGAACGTTCTCTCTAACACAGCTGCATAGAGCAGAGTATCTATAAAAGTCCTGTTGGTGTATTTATCAGCAGCAGTTGCCACCAACTTGTTACGTATTATGATTATGAATATTAATAATTAATAGCAGTATACAACTATTGTCAGCGATATCTCCAATTAATATAGCAGAATCTTGTCAATACACTCCAATAAGATGTTACATCTCTGTAACACTATTGAGATGTCTATAAATTTGACAATAGAATTATTATAAAAATTAATATTTAATCTCAATTTAAAATCTTCTTAAATTCAGACCAGTTAATATCTATGAACACATTAATTATATTTATGTAGTTACTGAATATCACCTATGACTATATATATATATATATATATATATATATATATATATATATATATATATATATATATATATATATATATATATATACACAAAACACGGAAGGACCGGGTACACATCCCATGACCCTGCAACATGCTCAGCCCTGGGTGCCACTGGCACTCACAGGAAGCTGTGCTGTCCCCAGAGCCACAAGCAGTTAACCCCAGACAGGTCTGGGTGCAAGAACCATAGGGAAAATTACAAAACAAATTAATACAACACACAGAGAAAACCCAGCACTCACTTACAAGCTCTCAGCTAAGATTTAAAAGCAAAAATGGAAAGGTTAGTCACCGCATCTGGCCAAATGGGACAAGCTCAGGTACCACGTCAAGGTCCTCTCCAATACCTGAGACCCTAAAACAGCCACACAATGCAAGCTTTCAAATCCAAACAAACTGAAAACAAGGGAAGGGTGCACAGGAATATGTAACCACCCTAGACATATACAAAACACGGAAGGGAACTGCACTCTCATACCGGACCGGGTACACATCCCATGACCCTGCAACATGCTCAGCCCTGGGTGCCACTGGCACTCACAGGAAGCTGTGCTGTCCCCAGAGCCACAAGCAGTTAACCCCAGACAGGTCTGGGTGCAAGAACCATAGGGAAAATTACAAAACAAATTAATACAACACACAGAGAAAACCCAGCACTCACTTACAAGCTCTCAGCTAAGATTTAAAAGCAAAAATGGAAAGGTTAGTCACCGCATCTGGCCAAATGGGACAAGCTCAGGTACCACGTCAAGGTCCTCTCCAATACCTGAGACCCTAAAACAGCCACACAATACAAGCTTTCAAATCCAAACAAACTGAAAACAAGGGAAGGGTGCACAGGAATATGTAACCACCCTAGACATATACAAAACACGGAAGGGAACTGTACTCTCATACCGGACTGGGTACACATCCCATGACCCTGCAACATGCTCAGCCCTGGGTGCCACTGGCACTCACAGGAAGCTGTGCTGTCCCCAGAGCCACAAGCAGTTAACCCCAGACAGGTCTGGGTGCAAGAACCATAGGGAAAATTACAAAACAAATTAATACAACACACAGAGAAAACCCAGCACTCACTTACAAGCTCTCAGCTAAGATTTAAAAGCAAAAATGGAAAGGTTAGTCACCGCATCTGGCCAAATGGGACAAGCTCAGGTACCACGTCAAGGTCCTCTCCAATACCTGAGACCCTAAAACAGCCACACAATGCAAGCTTTCAAATCCAAACAAACTGAAAACAAGGGAAGGGTGCACAGGAATATGTAACCACCCTAGACATATACAAAACACGGAAGGGAACTGCACTCTCATACCGGACCGGGTACACATCCCATGACCCTGCAACATGCTCAGCCCTGGGTGCCACTGGCACTCACAGGAAGCTGTGCTGTCCCCAGAGCCACAAGCAGTTAACCCCAGACAGGTCTGGGTGCAAGAACCATAGGGAAAATTACAAAACAAATTAATACAACACACAGAGAAAACCCAGCACTCACTTACAAGCTCTCAGCTAAGATTTAAAAGCAAAAATGGAAAGGTTAGTCACCGCATCTGGCCAAATGGGACAAGCTCAGGTACCACGTCAAGGTCCTCTCCAATACCTGAGACCCTAAAACAGCCACACAATGCAAGCTTCAAATCCAAACAAACTGAAAACAAGGGAAGGGTGCACAGGAATATGTAACCACCCTAGACATATACAAAACACGGAAGGGAACTGCACTCTCATACCGGACCGGGTACACATCCCATGACCCTGCAACATGCTCAGCCCTGGGTGCCACTGGCACTCACAGGAAGCTGTGCTGTCCCCAGAGCCACAAGCAGTTAACCCCAGACAGGTCTGGGTGCAAGAACCATAGGGAAAATTACAAAACAAATTAATACAACACACAGAGAAAACCCAGCACTCACTTACAAGCTCTCAGCTAAGATTTAAAAGCAAAAATGGAAAGGTTAGTCACCGCATCTGGCCAAATGGGACAAGCTCAGGTACCACGTCAAGGTCCTCTCCAATACCTGAGACCCTAAAACAGCCACACAATGCAAGCTTTCAAATCCAAACAAACTGAAAACAAGGGAAGGGTGCACAGGAATATGTAACCACCCTAGACATATACAAAACACGGAAGGGAACTGCACTCTCATACCGGACCGGGTACACATCCCATGACCCTGCAACATGCTCAGCCCTGGGTGCCACTGGCACTCACAGGAAGCTGCGCTGTCCCCAGAGCCACAAGCAGTTAACCCCAGACAGGTCTGGGTGCAAGAACCATAGGGAAAATTACAAAACAAATTAATACAACACACAGAGAAAACCCAGCACTCACTTACAAGCTCTCAGCTAAGATTTAAAAGCAAAAATGGAAAGGTTAGTCACCACATCTGGCCAAATGGGACAAGCTCAGGTACCACGTCCAGGTCCTCTCCAATACCTGAGACCCTAAAACAGCCACACAATGCAAGCTTTCAAATCCAAACAAACTGAAAACAAGGGAAGGGTGCACAGGAATATGTAACCACCCTAGACATATACAAAACACGGAAGGGAACTGCACTCTCATACCGGACCGGGTACACATCCCATGACCCTGCAACATGCTCAGCCCTGGGTGCCACTGGCACTCACAGGAAGCTGTGCTGTCCCCAGAGCCACAAGCAGTTAACCCCAGACAGGTCTGGGTGCAAGAACCATAGGGAAAATTACAAAACAAATTAATACAACACACAGAGAAAACCCAGCACTCACTTACAAGCTCTCAGCTAAGATTTAAAAGCAAAAATGGAAAGGTTAGTCACCGCATCTGGCCAAATGGGACAAGCTCAGGTACCACGTCAAGGTCCTCTCCAATACCTGAGACCCTAAAACAGCCACAAAATGCAAGCTTTCAAATCCAAACAAACTGAAAACAAGGGAAGGGTGCACAGGAATATGTAACCACCCTAGACATATACAAAACACGGAAGGGAACTGCACTCTCATACCGGACCGGGTACACATCCCATGACCCTGCAACATGCTCAGCCCTGGGTGCCACTGGCACTCACAGGAAGCTGTGCTGTCCCCAGAGCCACAAGCAGTTAACCCCAGACAGGTCTGGGTGCAAGAACCATAGGGAAAATTACAAAACAAATTAATACAACACACAGAGAAAACCCAGCACTCACTTACAAGCTCTCAGCTAAGATTTAAAAGCAAAAATGGAAAGGTTAGTCACCGCATCTGGCCAAATGGGACAAGCTCAGGTACCACGTCAAGGTCCTCTCCAATACCTGAGACCCTAAAACAGCCACAAAATGCAAGCTTTCAAATCCAAACAAACTGAAAACAAGGGAAGGGTGCACAGGAATATGTAACCACCCTAGACATATACAAAACACGGAAGGGAACTGCACTCTCATACCGGACCGGGTACACATCCCATGACCCTGCAACATGCTCAGCCCTGGGTGCCACTGGCACTCACAGGAAGCTGTGCTGTCCCCAGAGCCACAAGCAGTTAACCCCAGACAGGTCTGGGTGCAAGAACCATAGGGAAAATTACAAAACAAATTAATACAACACACAGAGAAAACCCAGCACTCACTTACAAGCTCTCAGCTAAGATTTAAAAGCAAAAATGGAAAGGTTAGTCACCGCATCTGGCCAAATGGGACAAGCTCAGGTACCACGTCAAGGTCCTCTCCAATACCTGAGACCCTAAAACAGCCACACAATGCAAGCTTTCAAATCCAAACAAACTGAAAACAAGGGAAGGGTGCACAGGAATATGTAACCACCCTAGACATATACAAAACACGGAAGGGAACTGCACTCTCATACCGGACCGGGTACACATCCCATGACCCTGCAACATGCTCAGCCCTGGGTGCCACTGGCACTCACAGGAAGCTGTGCTGTCCCCAGAGCCACAAGCAGTTAACCCCAGACAGGTCTGGGTGCAAGAACCATAGGGAAAATTACAAAACAAATTAATACAACACACAGAGAAAACCCAGCACTCACTTACAAGCTCTCAGCTAAGATTTAAAAGCAAAAATGGAAAGGTTAGTCACCGCATCTGGCCAAATGGCTCTGGGGACAGCACAGCTTCCTGTGAGTGCCAGTGGCACCCAGGGCTAAGCATGTTGCAGGGTCATGGGATGTGTACCCGGTCCGGTATGAGAGTACAGTTCCCTTCCGTGTTTTGTATATGTCTAGGGTGGTTACATATTCCTGTGCACCCTTCCCTTGTTTTCAGTTTGTTTGGATTTGAAAGCTTGCATTGTGTGGCTGTTTAAGGGTCTCAGGTATTGGAGAGGACCTTGACGTGGTACCTGAGCTTGTCCCATTTGGCCAGATGCGGTGACTAACCTTTCCATTTTTGCTTTTAAATCTTAGCTGAGAGCTTGTAAGTGAGTGCTGGGTTTTCTCTGTGTGTTGTATTAATTTGTTTTGTAATTTTCCCTATGGTTCTTGCACCCAGACCTGTCTGGGGTTAACTGCTTGTGGCTCTGGGGACAGCACAGCTTCCTGTGAGTGCCAGTGGCACCCAGGGCTGAGCATGTTGCAGGGTCATGGGATGTGTACCCGGTCCGGTATGAGAGTGCAGTTCCCTTCCGTGTTTTGTATATGTCTAGGGTGGTTACATATTCCTGTGCACCCTTCCCTTGTTTTCAGTTTGTTTGGATTTGAAAGCTTGCATTTTGTGGCTGTTTTAGGGTCTCAGGTATTGGAGAGGACCTTGACATGGTACCTGAGCTTGTCCCATTTGGCCAGATGCGGTGACTAACCTTTCCATTTTTGCTTTTAAATCTTAGCTGAGAGCTTGTAAGTGAGTGCTGGGTTTTCTCTGTGTGTTGTATTAATTTGTTTTGTAATTTTCCCTATGGTTCTTGCACCCAGACCTGTCTGGGGTTAACTGCTTGTGGCTCTGGGGACAGCACAGCTTCCTGTGAGTGCCAGTGGCACCCAGGGCTGAGCATGTTGCAGGGTCATGGGATGTGTACCCGGTCCGGTATGAGAGTGCAGTTCCCTTCCGTGTTTTGTATATGTCTAGGGTGGTTACATATTCCTGTGCACCCTTCCCTTGTTTTCAGTTTGTTTGGATTTGAAAGCTTGCATTTTGTGGCTGTTTTAGGGTCTCAGGTATTGGAGAGGACCTTGACATGGTACCTGAGCTTGTCCCATTTGGCCAGATGCGGTGACTAACCTTTCCATTTTTGCTTTTAAATCTTAGCTGAGAGCTTGTAAGTGAGTGCTGGGTTTTTTCTGTGTGATATATATATATATATATATATATATATCTCAATTGGTTAATAAAATGTTAACATATAAAGCTGACTTTAGAGATATTTAGGTTAATTACTATTCAATTAAATCGTCTGTTAACTCAGTATTATGGACACAATATTTCTATAAATTAACCTTAACTCAAAATGAATTGCTTATGAAATATCACACATGAATTATACTAGAACAATTTATATATAGCCAGAAAGTTTAAGCAATTCAATATATATAGCTTATTTAACAACGTTTAGCCTCCCCTATGTTCAAATCTCACAATGAAATCTTAGTTCAACTCCCACAATCTAATGAAATTTTCAGGGAAAACAACTCACTATGGCCTAGATTTAGAGTTGGGCGGTAGCCGTCAAAACCAGCGTTAGAGGCTCCTAACGCTGGTTTTTACCACCCTCTGGTATTTGGAGCCAGTCATTAAAGGGTCTAACGCTCACTTTTCAGCCGCGACTTTTCCATACCGCAGATCCCCTTACGTCAATTGCGTATCCTATCTTTTCAATGGGATCTTTCTAACGCCGGTATTTAGAGTCGTGGCTGAAGTGAGCATTAGAAATCTAACGACAAAACTCCAGCCGCAGAAAAAAGTCAGTAGTTAAGAGCTTTCTGGGCTAACGCCAGTTTATAAAGCTCTTAACTACTGTGCTCTAAGGTACACTAACACCCATAAACTACCTATGTACCCCTAAACCGAGGCCCCCCCACATCGCAGCCACTCTATTAAAAAAATTTTAACCCCTAATCTGCCGACCGCACGACGCTGCCACCTACGTTATCCCTTTGAACCCCTAATCTGCTGCCCCTAACACCGCCGACCCCTATATTATATTTATTAACCCCTAATCTGCCCCCCTCAACGTCGCCTCCACCTGCCTACACTTATTAACCCCTAATCTGCCGAGCGGACCGCACCGCTACTATAATAAAGTTATTAACCCCTAAACCGCCTCACTCCCGCCTCAATAACCCTATAATAAATATTATTAACCCCTAATCTGCCCTCCCTAACATCGCCGACACCTAACTTCAAGTATTAACCCCTAATATTCCGATCGGAGCTCATCGCTACTCTAATAAATTTTTTAACCCCTAAAGCTAATTCTAACCCTAACACTCCCCTAAGTTAAATATAATTTTATTCTAACGAAATAAATTAACTCTTATTAAATAAATTATTCCTATTTAAAGCTAAATACTTACCTGTAAAATTAAATCCTAATATAGCTACAATATAAATTATAATTATATTGTAGCTATTTTAGGATTAATATTTATTTTACAGGTAACTTTGTAATTATTTTAACCAGGTACAATAACTATTAAATAGTTAAGAACTATTTAATAGTTACCTAGTTAAAATAATTACAAAATTACCTGTAAAATAAATCCTAACCTAAACCTAATACTACACTATCAATAAATAAATTAAATACAATACCTACAAATAACTACAATTAAATAAACTAACTAAAGTACAAAAAATAAAAAAGAACTAAGTTACAAAAAATAAAAAAATATTTACAAACATTAGAAAAAAATTACAACAATTTTAAACTAATTACACCTACTCTAAGCCCCCTAATAAAATAACAAAGACCCCCAAAATAAAAAAATGCCCTACCCTATTCTAAATTACAAAAGTTCAAAGCTCTTTTACCTTACCAGCCCTTAAAAGGACCTTTTGTGGGGCATGCCCCAAAGAATTCAGCTCTTTTGCCTGTAAAAAAAACACATACAATACCCCCCCAACATTACAACCCACCACCCACATACCCCTAATCTAACCCAAACCCCCCTTAAATAAACCTAACACTAAGCCCCTGAAGATCTCCCTACCTTGTCTTCACCTCACCGGGTCCCGATCTGTCCAGAAGAGGGTCCGAAGTCTTGATCCAAGCCCAAGCGGGGGGCTGAAGAGTGACGTCCATCCTCGGGCTGAAGTCTGGATCCAAGCAGCGGCTGAAGAACTCCATCATCGGGAGCGGAGCCATCTTCTTCCAAGCTGACGCGGAACATCCTCTTCAACCGACGCCTACTCGCCGAATGACGGTTCCTTTAAATGACGTCATCCAAGATGGCGTCCCTCGAATTCCGATTGGCTGATAGGATTCTATCAGCCAATCGGAATTAAGGTAGGAATATTCTGATTGGCTGATTCAAGTTCAATCCAATTGGCTGATTGGATCAGCCAATCAGATTGAGCTCGCATTCTATTGGCTGTTCCGATCAGCCAATAGAATGCAAGCTCAATCGGATTGAACTTGAATCTGATTGGCTGATTCCATCAGCCAATCAGAATATTCCTACCTTAATTCCGATTGGCTGATAGAATCCTATCAGCCAATCGGAATTCGAGGGACGCCATCTTGGATGACGTCATTTAAAGGAACCGTCATTCGGCGAGTAGGCGTCGGTTGAAGAGGATGTTCCGCGTCGGCTTGGAAGAAGATGGCTCCACTCCGCTCCGGAAGAAAGAAGATTGAAGATGCGGCTTGATAGAAGACTTCATCCCGATGATGGACTTCCGACTTCAGCCCGATGATGGAGTTCTTCAGCCGCCGCTTGGATCCAGACTTCAGCCCAAGGATGGACGTCACTCTTCAGCCCCCCGCTTGGGCTTGGATCAAGACTTCGGGACCCGGTGAGGTGAAGACAAGGTAGGGAGATCTTCAGGGGCTTAGTGTTAGGTTTATTTAAGGGGGGTTTGGTTTAGATTAGGGGTATGTGGGTGGTGGGTTGTAATGTTGGGGGGGGGTATTGTATGTTTTTTTTACAGGCAAAAGAGCTGAATTGTTTGGGGCATGCCCCGCAAAGGGCCCTTTTCAGGGCTGGTAAGGTAAAAGAGCTTTGAACTTTAGTAATTTAGAATAGGGTAGGGCATTTTTTTATTTTGGGGAGGCTTTGTTATTTTATTAGGGGGCTTAGAGTAGGTGTAATTAGTTTAAAATTGTTGTAATATTTTTCTAATGTTTGTAAATATTTTTTTATTTTTTGTAACTTAGTTAGTTTATTTAATTGTATTTATTTGTAGGTATTGTATTTAATTAATTTATTGATAGTGTAGTGTTAGGTTTAATTGTAGATAATTGTAGGTATTGTATTTAATTAATTTATTGATAGTGTAGTGTTAGGTTTAATTGTAACTTAGGTTAGGATTTATTTTACAGGTAATTTTGTAATTATTTTAACTATTTAATAGCTATTGTACCTGGTTAAAATAAATACAAAGTTGCCTGTAAAATAAATATTAATCCTAAAATAGCTATAATATAATTATAATTTATATTGTAACTATATTAGGGTTTATTTTACAGGTAAGTATTTAGCTTTAAATAGGAATAATTTATTTAATAAGCGTTAATTTATTTCGTTGGATAAAAATTATATTTAACTTAGGGGGGTGTTAGTGTTAGGGTTAGACTTAGCTTTAGGGGTTAATCCATTTATTACAGTAGCGGCGAGATTCGGTCGGCAGATTAGGGGTTAATAATTGAAGTTAGGTGTCGGCGATGTTAGGGAGGGCAGATTAGGGGTTAATACTATTTATTATAGGGTTATTGAGGCGGGAGTGAGGCGGATTAGGGGTTAATAACTTTATTATAGTAGCGGTGCGGTCCGCTCGGCAGATTAGGGGTTAATAAGTGTAGGCAGGTGGAGGCGACGTTGTGGGGGGCAGATTAGGGGTTAATAAATATAATATAGGGGTCGGCGGTGTTAGGGGCAGCAGATTAGGGGTACATAGGGATAATGCAGGTAGCGGCGGTTTACGGAGCGGCAGATTAGGGGTTAAAAAAAATATGCAGGTGTCAGTGATAGCGGGGGCGGCAGAATAGGGGTTAATAAGTGTAAGGTTAGGGGTGTTTAGACTCGGGGTACATGTTAGAGTGTTAGGTGCAGACATAGGAAGTGTTTCCTCATAGAAAACAACAAACAATGGGGCTGCGTTAGGAGCTGAACGCTGCTTTTTTGCAGGTGGTTTTTTTTCAGCTCAAACTGCCCCATTGTTTTCTATGGGGATATCGTGCACAAGCGCGTTTTTTAAGCTGGCCGCGTCCGTAAGCACCGCTGGTATCTAGAGTTGCAGTGGCGTTAAATTATGCTCTACGCTCCCTTTTTGGAGCCTAACGCACTGAAAACCCAGCCATTCTGTGAACTCTAAATACCAGCGGTATTTAAAAGGTGCGGGGGGAAAAAAAGCACGCGTAGCTAACGCACCCCTTTGGCCGCAGAACTCTAAATCGAGGCGTATATTACCCCAAAATAGTCTTATAATACTTTAAATAATAAACCAGAGATTTTTATACAAATGTATCAGCTCAACATATACCAATTAATATAGCATTAAAGGGACAGTCAAGTCCAAAAAAAAACTTTGATGATTTAAATAGGGCATGTTATTTTAAACAACTTCCAATTTTACTTTTATCACCCATTTTGATTTGTTTTTAGTTGAAAGCTAAACCTAGGAGGTTCATATGCTAATTTCGTAGACCTTGAAGACTGCCTCTAATCTGAATGCATTTTGAAAACTAGAGGGCATTAGTTCATGTGTTTCATATAGATAACATTGAGCTTGTGCACATGAAGTGACCTAGGAGTGAGCACTGATTGGCTAAAATGCAAGTCTGTCAAAAGAACTGAAATAAGGGGGCAGTCAGCATAAGCTTAGATACAAGGTAATTACAGAGGTAAAAAGTGTATTATTATAACTGTGTTGGTTATGCAAAACTGGGGAATGGGTAATAAAGGGATTATCTTTCTTTTTAAACAACAACAATTCTGGTATTGACTGTCCCTTTAAATAGTTCCAACTTAGCCACAACAACTATTGCATTTTCTATAATATAGCACAGTAAAATAAAACTAATTTATAAATATTAATGCCTGACTCTTTTCTCAATAATAATTTACTTAGTGCTGATATACTTTTTATATTAAATACACTGGTCTACTTAATACTAGCGTTGCAACTATAAAGTACCTCTTTAAATATGAGCTTCAATTAAACTACAGCAATAAAGAATATGTTTGCTTTAAAACATTAAAAATAAAACAACATCAAACCGCTTAATACATTACCAGTAAACCAATTTGAGAGTTCAATGATCCAGATATTTCTTATGGTCATACGTGAAGATATCACTATTTTGCAAGGGTACAGGTCACAGAGTTATCTCTCTTGCCCAAAGAGATTTTTTCCAGCCAGAGTTCAGAGAAAGTAGGCCCAAACGGTGTGTATCTCTGTTTAACAAAGTGAGTCTGTTTCCTTCTTGCATAGTGTGAAAGTCTATATCAGTGAATAGACTCCTCCTTCATTTCTAAATCATTTCATGAAATTCTCAAGGTACACCCTTAGTTCTCATTGGCTAATGGTAATGGCACTTTGTAATTCAGTCCCCATTTTTTAATATCTCTGGTTGTAATTCTTGCACTGAACACCGGGGGCAACATGTGACTGGAATGTAGCCTTGTTTGCAAAATCTTAGCTGTATTTCAACTATATATATATGTTTTATAGAAATTTATATTTAATACATTTATAATTTCATAGTTTTACTAAAATTATCTGGTCAATACATGACCTATCTAATTGAACTGAGTGGCCTAGATTTGGAGTTCGGCGGTAGCCGTCAAAACCAGCGTTAGAGGCTCCTAACGCTGGTTTTGGCCGCCCGCTGGTATTTGGAGTCAGTGATTAAAGGGTCTAACGCTCACTTTTCAGCCGCGACTTTTCCATTCCGCAGATCCCCCTACGCCATTTGCGTAGCCTATCTTTTCAATGGGATCTTTCTAACGCTGGTATTTAGAGTCGTTTCTGAAGTGAGCGTTAGAGCTCTAACGACAAAATTCCAGCCGCCTGAAAATAGCAGGAGTTAAGAGCTTTCTGGCTAACGCCGGTTTATAAAGCTCTTAACTACTGTACCCTAAAGTACACTAACACCCATAAACTACCTATGTACCCCTAAACCGAGGTCCCCCCACATCGCCGCCACTCTATTTAAATTTTTAACCCCTAATCTGCCGACCGCCACCTACGTTATACTTATGTACCCCTAATCTGCTGCCCCTAACCCCGCCGACCCCTATATTATATTTCTTAACCCCTAACTTGCCCCCCACAACGTCGCCGCAAGCTACTTAAAATAATTAACCCCTAATCTTCCGACCGCAAATCGCCGCCACCTACGTTATCCCTATGTACCCCTAATCTGCTACCCCTAACATCGCCGACCCCTATATTATATTTATTAACCCCTAATCTGCCCCCCTCAACGTCGCCGACACCTGCCTACACTTATTAACCCCTAATCTGCCGAGCGGACCTGAGCGCTACTATAATAAAGTTATTAACCCCTAACCCGCCTCACTAACCCTATCATAAATAGTATTAACCCCTAATCTGCCCTCCCTAACATCGCCGACACCTAACTTCAATTATTAACCCCTAATCTGCCGACCGGAGCTCACCGCTATTCTAATAAATGTATTAACCCCTAAAGCTAAGTCTAACCCTAACACTAACACCCCCCTAAGTTAAATATAATTTAAATCTAACGAAATAAATTAACTCTTATTAAATAAATTATTCCTATTTAAAGCTAAATACTTACCTGTAAAATAAATCCTAATATAGCTACAATATAAATTATAATTATATTATAGCTATTTTAGGATTAATATTTATTTTACAGGCAACTTTGTAATTATTTTAACCAGGTACAATAGCTATTAAATAGTTAAGAACTATTTAATAGTTACCTAGTTAAAATAATAACAAATTTACCTGTAAAATAAATCCTAACCTAAGTTATAATTAAAACTAACACTACCCTATCAATAAAATAATTAAATAAACTACCTACAATTACCTACAATTAACCTAACACTACACTATCAATAAATTAATTAAACACAATTCCTACAAATAAATACAATTAAATAAACTAGCTAAAGTACAAAAAATAAAAAAGAACTAAGTTACAGAAAATAAAAAAATATTTACAAACATAAGAAAAATATTACAACAATTTTAAACTAATTACACCTACTCTAAGCCCCCTAATAAAATAACAAAGCCCCCCAAAATAAAAAATTCCCTACCCTATTCTAAATTAAAAAAGTTACAAGCTCTTTTACCTTACCAGCCCTGAACAGGGCCCTTTGCGGGGCATGCCCCAAGAATTTCAGCTCTTTTGCCTGTAAAAAAAAACATACAATACCCCCCCCCCAACATTACAACCCACCACCCACATACCCCTAATCTAACCCAAACCCCCTTAAAGAAACCTAACACTAAGCCCCTGAAGATCTTCCTACCTTGTCTTCACCATACCAGGTTCACCGATCCGTCCTGGCTCCAACATCTTCATCCAACCCAAGCGGGGGTTGGCGATCCATAATCCGGTCCAGAAGAGGCTCCAAAGTCTTCCTCCTATCCGGCAAGAAGAGGACATCCGGACCGGCAAACATCTTCTCCAAGCGGCATCTTCGATCTTCTTCCATCCGGAGCGAAGCGGCAGGATCCTGAAGACATCCAGCGCGGAACATCCATCCGGACCGACGACTGAACGACGAATGACTGTTCCTTTAAGGGACGTCATCCAAGATGGCGTCCCTCGAATTCCGATTGGCTGATAGGATTCTATCAGCCAATCGGAATTAAGGTAGGAATTTTCTGATTGGCTGATGGAATCAGCCAATCAGAATCAAGTTCAATCCGATTGGCTGATCCAATCAGCCAATCAGATTGAGCTCGCATTCTATTGGCTGTTCCGATCAGCCAATAGAATGCGAGCTCAATCTGATTGGCTGATTGGATCGGCCAATCGGATTGAACTAGATTCTGATTGGCTGATTCCATCAGCCAATCAGAAAATTCCTACCTTAATTCCGATTGGCTGATAGAATCCTATCAGCCAATCGGAATTCGAGGGACGCCATCTTGGATGACGTCCCTTAAAGGAACAGTCATTCGTCGTTCAGTCGTCGGTCCGGATGGATGTTCCGCGCTGGATGTCTTCAGGATCCTGCCGCTTCGCTCCGGATGGAAGAAGATCGAAGATGCCGCTTGGAGAAGATGTTTGCCGGTCCGGATGTCCTCTTCTTGCCGGATAGGAGGAAGACTTTGGAGCCTCTTCTGGACCGGATTATGGATCGCCAACCCCCGCTTGGGTTGGATGAAGATGTTGGAGCCAGGACGGATCGGTGAACCTGGTATGGTGAAGACAAGGTAGGAAGATCTTCAGGGGCTTAGTGTTAGGTTTCTTTAAGGGGGTTTGGGTTAGATTAGGGGTATGTGGGTGGTGGGTTGTAATGTTGGGGGGGGGTATTGTATGTTTTTTTTTACAGGCAAAAGAGCTGAAATTCTTGGGGCATGCCCCGCAAAGGGCCCTGTTCAGGGCTGGTAAGGTAAAAGAGCTTGTAACTTTTTTAATTTAGAATAGGGTAGGGAATTTTTTATTTTGGGGGGCTTTGTTATTTTATTAGGGGGCTTAGAGTAGGTGTAATTAGTTTAAAATTGTTGTAATATTTTTCTTATGTTTGTAAATATTTTTTTATTTTCTGTAACTTAGTTCTTTTTTATTTTTTGTACTTTAGATAGTTTATTTAATTGTATTTATTTGTAGGAATTGTGTTTAATTAATTTATTGATAGTGTAGTGTTAGGTTAATTGTAGGTAATTGTAGGTAGTTTATTTAATTATTTTATTGATAGGGTAGTGTTAGGTTTAATTATAACTTAGGTTAGGATTTATTTTACAGGTAAATTTGTTATTATTTTAACTAGGTAACTATTAAATAGTTCTTAACTATTTAATAGCTATTGTACCTGGTTAAAATAATTACAAAGTTGCCTGTAAAATAAATATTAATCCTAAAATAGCTATAATATAATTATAATTTATATTGTAGCTATATTAGGATTTATTTTACAGGTAAGTATTTAGCTTTAAATAGGAATAATTTATTTAATAAGAGTTAATTTATTTCGTTAGATTTAAATTATATTTAACTTAGGGGGGTGTTAGTGTTAGGGTTAGACTTAGCTTTAGGGGTTAATACATTTATTAGAATAGCGGTGAGCTCCGGTCGGCAGATTAGGGGTTAATAATTGAAGTTAGGTGTCGGCGATGTTAGGGAGGGCAGATTAGGGGTTAATACTATTTATGATAGGGTTAGTGAGGCGGATTAGGGGTTAATACATTTATTATAGTAGCGCTCAGGTCCGCTCGGCAGATTAGGGGTTAATAAGTGTAGGCAGGTGTCGGCGACGTTGTGGGGGGCAGGTTAGGGGTTAATAAATATAATATAGGGGTCGGCGGTGTTAGGGGTAGCAGATTAGGGGTACATAGGGATAACGTAGGTGGCGGCGGTTTACGGAGCGGCAGATTAGGGGTTTAAAAAAATATGCAGGGGTCAGCGATAGCGGGGGCGGCAGATTAGGGGTTAATAAGTGTAAGGTTAGGGGTGTTTAGACTCGGGGTACATGTTAGAGTGTTAGGTGCAGACGTAGGAAGTGTTTCCCCATAGGAAACAATGGGGCTGCGTTAGGAGCTGAACGCTGCTTTTTTGCAGGTGTTAGGTTTTTTTTCAGCTCAAACAGCCCCATTGTTTCCTATGGGGGAATCGTGCACGAGCACGTTTTTGAGGCCGGCCGCGTCCGTAAGCAACTCTGGTATCGAGAGTTGCATTTGCGGTAAAAATGCTCTACGCTCCTTTTTTGGAGCCTAACGCAGCATTTGATTAAACTCTCGATACCAGAGTTAAATTTATGGTGCGGCCAGAAAAAAGCCCGCGGAGCGTTAGCAGCCCTTTTACCGCCGAACTCCAAATCTAGGCCAGTATGTAATTTTAAGACCAAGCATGGGTATATTTTGATGTATATATATATATATATATATATATATATATATATATATATATATTTCCTTCTATTTTATATCATATATATATAGTCTGTAAGTAGCAGTCTGATGTAATTAAATCCTGACAGATATATCTATGAGCATTATTCAATTACTACTTAATATATATATATATATATATATATATATATATATATATATATATATATATATATATATATCATTTCATCATATCATATGTCTTAATAGAATCATAGCATTTAATATTCTGGTATTACCGTATTTGCTCAATTATAAGATGTTTTTTCAAAAAAGAAACTCTGAAAAACCGACATCGTCTTATAATTGAGGTCGCCTTACTTTCGAGCCTGAAACCAGACAAAATCGTAATTAATGGACACCAGCCCCTGTGTTCATTACAGTATAAGAGGTAGTGAGTTCATTTAGCTATGTGTAGTACCTGTAGAGATAACATAGTTACTTGAGATCCAGTATCAATTAATCCCATGTTAAAGTTGGTAACTGAATCCTGGAGCTCAGCTAATACATAATATCTCCCCTCAGTTTCTACCATTTCACACATAAAATTAGCATGTTCACACATTTGTGGGCTTTGCCACAATTTACCTGAATCAGCCACGTTACCTGATATGGTATAATTCTTACCCACCGTCTCTGTAATAGGGATAATGGGTGTCCTGCATACTGCGTTGCAGTCAGGGCTTCCTTCTCCAGGTGAGGAATGCCCTGCGCATCCACCTGTGGGAATAAGACTTAGGGAGAACTGGAAGAATTATTAATACTTTCAGACTGGAGACATCTGTCATCACAGCCAGGCCTTCTGTTGCTGGGCTGTAGGGAGATAATTTGATTAGTATCATTATTAACATTCATTTGGTGTTTCTCTCCCCCAGATTATATCTGAGTATTTATGCTTGTGTCTGTGGTGCACTATTGGCCACTGGCAGTACCCCTAAAAAAGGATTATTAGGTTGCTGAGCAGTGAATGCTTGGCTCATATTAGCAAATTGTTCCCATAATTGATTTAACTGATTACTAAGTCGACCCACTTGGTTATATAAGCTATTTCTACACGTGGGCCGATTTTTTGATGCCCCAGGGAAGTCATTCCTGGATTCTTGGTATCCCTCAGAATCATAGCTATTGTGCCTATTTTGACGCAGTTGTCTTTGAGGTTCAACTTGTCCAGAGTTAATATCCTGGGGTGCACTATTTAATTGGGGTGTCTGGTTATTCTGAGAGTATCTTCACCACTTATGGTATCTATTTTTATGGGGATGCCAATTCCCTTGTGGGTATTCGTCTCCTTGGGGATACCTATTTATCTGGGTATGCCCCCCATTTTGAGTATATTCCCTTTCTACCAGCCTGCGGACTCTGCGTCTCAGCCCTTGGTGGGGGAGGGGCAGACTCAAAACTTTGTGGGGAAGGCCGGTTTCCTCTGGCCACTTCCACTTAAGTTTTCTTTTTGGATTCAAAATTTAGGGGGCTAGGTAACACCCTAGTTTCTGCCACACTTTAAGGGTTAGGTCTTGTTTCTCTTTTATCCCCCTGTTCACTGGTCTGCTGAATAGAGTATAATTTTGCACTCTCTCTGATCAGCCAATCCAATGAACAGTTATCATTAAAGTCTCTAGCCAGATTTACTTACATGTGTAAGGGTAATGCTTCATAAAATAAATTTACAAATTCAGAGCTTTCAAATTTGGGTTCGTTTTCCGCCATACTGTAAGCTACTTTTAGTGTAGAAAGGAATTTGATTGGGCTTTTGTTGGGGCCACATTTCAAACCATATACAGTCTCTTTTGCCTCAGTGGCAGTGCGATACTGCCCGAATGCCCTTTTACACTATTGCTTTGTTTCACTCCAAGAATGGATTTTCATATCTTTTAGTGAGGCACAGAATTTGTGCTGTTTACCATCAAATACCCATGGCAGAAATTCAATTTTAGACTGCTCACTATTAACATTTAATATAGACAAAGCATTTTCATAGGCCTCTAAGTGATCGATTATGAAAATGGTCCCCCTTTTAGAGAATACAGGTACTGCATTGCTTAATAATTTAAGAATCTGTGGGGTGTCATACAACTTATGCACTACATTTTGGGTTCTCTTAGGGATCCTATTAATTTGGCTGGAGCGCCCCCTATCTGTCCTATTTTTACTACGGGGAGATCCCTTACGTGTATTATTATTATATGGGTTATCTGGGTAGCTGGCTCTGCCCTCCGACTCACTAAAGTAACTGCCCTCTTCCTCTGAAGTATAGAAATTCCCTCATTTTAAAACATTAGGTGACTGCCTAATTTGGGAAGTATATTTCTGAGCCATTTGGGGTCCTCGGTTTAATTTCTTCCCTGATGCTTTATATCTCACATCTCACAAATTATTTTAAGGATTTCATAATTTCTATATTATTCCCACCATTATTTTCATCCCTAATGGAGGGGGGGCTTATTATTGCTGAGTTGCTCATTTAGGCTTTTTATTTTAGCGATTCATTTTTGGTTATGTTTATCTAAGGCGGCCATGTCTTGTTTAAAGTGTAACAATTTCATTTTGGGCTATTTCTAAATTTTCTTCGCTGAGCGAAATTTTATCTCTTAGCTGCTGTAATTGGCATTCCTTTTCTATAATGCACGTGAACAGTTTCCTTAAAAAATGTCTCCCTTTTAATTTGTTCCCAATGATCCATTTTACCTGCTGGAGTGTATTCAACTGATTACAAGTATTTCCATTACCCTTATATTGGCAGTTAAAATTGTTTATCCTTTGGTATCCCCACCCATCCTGAAAGTTTTCGGCCTCCAGGCCAAGCTGTGTTTACACAGCCAGTAGAAGAAATTACACTCCCAGTGGGTTATAGAAGAGATAAGATAATAAAATGTTAATTTTCCATTGTTCTCTCCAAGTATTGGTGATTGGATGGACAGATATAAGATAAAGAAGCAGGTATGTGTACACAATGTGATAAAGTAATGAGATCTGATAATACCTAGAAGCTCAACCCATTTTATTAGGTTGTGGATTCAAAACACAAAATCAGCAAATTCATATACACAAATAAGCCTTAAAAAAGCAAATCTCATACATTTTATACTTTGCATCTGGTAAAAAAAAGTTATTGGAAACACATTAAGGGAAAAACTATTTTATAGTATACTGTCCCTTTAATGCATATTATCAACGGCCAAAATTTGATTATTTTCTCATCCAACTTTTTAGCTCCCTTGCATTGGGTAATCTTTAAAGGGACACTGAGCCCAAATGTTTTCATTTGTAATTCAGAAAGAGCATGCAATTTTAAGCAACTTTCTAATTTACTCCTATTATCAATTTTTCTTCGTTCTCTTGCTATCATTATTTGAAAAAGAAGGCATCTAAGCTTTTTTTTTGGTTTCAGTACTCTGGACAGCACTTTTTTATTGGTGTATGAATTTATCCACCAATCAGCAAGGACAACCCAGGTTGTTCACCAAAAATGGGCTGGCATCTAAACTTACATTCTTGCATTTCAAATAAAGATACCAAGATAATGAAGAAAATTTGATAATAGGAGTAAATTCAAAATCTGCTTAAAAATTCATGCTCAATCTGAATCACGAAATTTAATTTTTGGGTACAGTGTCCCTTTAATAATTCCTGTAAAAATTAATTTGTTTCATTCCACATATTATTATTAATAGCAATATTTTTAGCCTTAGTGGTAAGCGTATCAATATAATAATTTAAATCACCTGAAATATTAAATCTATTTTTGATGTGGCCGATAGCGTCCATCTTAAGGGAGTCTGGCTTAGTAAGGGGCAATCGTGGAAAACATATTTCAATACTGTGTATGGATTCATTTGAGTCGCTTCTAGTAACAGACTAACGCCTAGATTTAGAGTTTTGCGTCAGAAGGGGTGCGTTAGCTACGCGTCTTTTGTTTTCTAACGCACAGTGTTTTTAATGCTGGTATTTAGAGTTTAAAAACAACCCTCTAACGCGACTCCTAACGCGTATATATTTACTACGCGGAATCACACCCGCGTTAGACAGTCTCCCATAGAGATCAATGGCAAATCAAACAAACACGCTTTTTTCACCTAACACTCGATCTCGCGAGAAATATGCACTGCTCTGTCATATGACATATACCACATAATGCACAACAATAACACACTGCAAATGTCATAACAACAACCACAAAACAGAGCACACACGCATTACACATTCACAAGCGGGGAAAAAAATAAATATATAACTAAACGAGGAATACGCATATACTTTACGATACGGAAATACGGAAAATAACAGAAAGGAAAAATAAATGCACACTCATACACAAGCAAAATACTCGCATTCAACATTACGAAATATTAGGACAAACATACATATACAACACTTCACAAATACGACACCATCACCAATTAACATTTACACATAATACTATTGGACAATGTTATAGAAAACGAGCACTATGACATCATCGCATTCTACACATTCCACAAATACTAACTCAAAATGAGCATGCGCAAATTCACACAACTAATACACATTACACGCATACTAATTACTAACAAAGCACACCTGAACACAATTTACAAGGCAAACCGGTACATAATTATTCATTTACACAGGGTATATAAGCACCACACAAGCATGGCTTCTTTGACTGTGTTGCTGGTGGGTTTTTGGAGATTTGAGATTTAGTGAGTTATTGTGAGAGTTATTGCTAGTTAGTGTTAGTGTGAGAGAGTCAGTTAGTGTTATCGTGAGTGAGTTAGTGGTAGTGTGAGAGAGTCAGTGTGATCGTGAGTCAGTTAGTGTTATCGTGAGTTAGTGGTAGTGTGAGTTAGTGGGAGTGTCAGTTAGTGGGAGCGTCAGTTAGTAAGAGAGCGGTAGTGAGCGACAGTTGGTTTGGGTGAGTGTGCAAGTGCTTTTTCTGTATACGTAACATATTTACACACAAACACATTCAATACATACATACAGTTATCAATAACACTACATACACTCCATACCCCATCCCCTCTCATACTACACTCCATACCCCATTCCCTTTCATCCCATTCCCTCTAATCCCATAGCCTATTCCCTCTAATCCCATCCCCATCCCCTAGATACATTTAGTTTACATATCCTCCTTTTAGTCTTCTTATACATTTTGGTTGGTTAAATACTCATTACCCTCTTTTATTTATATCCCTTTCACACTTTGAGCACTTTTTTTTATTTTTTTATTTATTTATATATTTTGACCCCCTTTCATTTGTGCACAGTCACTTTTTGTTTGAGTAGTTAGGGCTTAGTTTAGGGAAGAGATGGAAGAGGAGGGCAGGCTGGAGATTAGTCAGGGGAGAGGGGGGGGGAGGGGGGGAGGGGGAGGAGAGGGAGAGGAACAGGACAGGAAGGGGGGCAGGAAGCGGGGGAGGAAGCGGTGGGTGGACCCAGCCAGTTGGTTCAAGATGAACAAGTGGCTGGGCCCAGTGGGGGACAGAGTAGGGCTTCACAGTCCGGGAAACAGAGGGCACCATCACAGGGGAAGGCCAAGCTGACTAGGGAGGCGAGGTATACTATGGAGGAGAAGGAGGTCCTCGTAGAAGCGTATATGGGCAGGTATAAGAGGCTGCAGGCTCAGAAGACCACCCCGAGTGAGAAGAGGAAGCTCTGGCGGGAGATAAGGGATGCAGTGAATGCAGTGGGGGGCCATAACAGAGATATGGACTCTATTAAACATCGCTACCGGGACTGCAAGCTGGACCTTAAAAAGAAAATAACCAGGGAGTACCAACATGCCACAGGGACCGGTGGCGGGCCTGCACTGACCGTTGAGTACTCCCGATGGGAGGAAATGTTGCGCCCCAGCATCTCCAAGGTGGCCATAGTCGGGATCGGAGGAATCGATACCGGGAACCTGCCACTCTCATCTGACGGCAAGCTCATTTAAGAATCTATTAACATCCAAAATAAAAAATGTATTTAAGTATATGATTAATGCTATTACGCTGTTTAACACATTATTACGTAAACGCATTCACAATGACCTTGCAATTACATTAGTATCTAGGCTACAGGTTAGGTGTGCATTTAAACAGACTGAAAGCAAACGCAAAAACATTCAGATTGACCAGATAGATATCACAAACCCGGTTTTGAAAATGCGGAAATCGCATTGATTGTTAGATTACAAAGTGGATTAATGAGGCTGCATTTGTAATTCAATTGGAAGCAAAAGCATTTACATCTTTATTTGGAAATATGCTAATATATACATTTCTTTCTTTTTGCAATATACAGAGCCTGGGGAGGAGCCAGCACAGCAACCACAGGCTCCTCATTTTCCCATGTATGAGAGTGGTGGAGATGACTCACCACCTCGGAGAGAAGAAGAGGCCCCCCTGCACAAGAAGGGGCCCCCCCATGAAGCAGAGGAAGAGGCCCCCCCATGAAGCAGAGGAAGAGGCCCCCCCATGAAGCAGAGGAAGAGGCCCCCCCTGAAGCAGAGGAAGAGGCCCCCCTGAAGCAGAGGAAGAGCCCCCCACTGAAGCAGAAGAAGAGGCCCCTCAAGCACCAGCAGGCTGCTGTGCACCAGCAGGCCAATGTGCACCAGCAGGCCGCCGTACACAAGCAGGCCACAGTGCACAACAGGAGGAGATAGCTGAGGTGCAGGTGTTACTCGATTACATCAAACAGATGCGTACCTCCCGGATGGAAAATATCCAAACTAGAACTCAGATGACCGAAGATCTTCATGGCATTCGAGAAGGACAAAGAGAAATTATAGAGATCCTTACAAGAATTTTGAACATTACAAATCCGGAGTTTACAGATTCAAGAAAATATGTTGAATTTCTTCCAGGAGGCGCATGCTGGGCAATCTGCTGCTGAGCCATCTGCTGCTGAGCCATCTGCTGCTGGGCCATCTGCTGCTGGGCCATCTCCTGCTGGGCCATCTCCTCTTGGTACTCCTCCATCTCCTCCTCATCCTTGGTTATCCCAGCACTCCTCCTTCCCCTCTTCCCACAACATCTCCGATGAGAACTTGTCGGAGGGGGCAGTTGCCCCCCCCCAGAGCCTCAGTCTCGTGGGAAGAGGGGAAGGAAGAGGAAGTAAGTATTTTTTGAGATGTTTATTTTGTATTTATTTAATGTGTAATGGATAGGTATGTGATGATGTGCTTTTCATACACTTGTGGACCACACTCTGTATATAATCTGCTTCTATGGGACCGGGTCCATGGAGGCAGATTGTTTGCAGAGTGTGGGTTACAAGTGTGTGGACACCACATCATCACATACCTATCCTTGTTCATGATATTGATTGGTTTCTGTGATGTGATGTCCAAACTGTTTCCCTAATCTCAAACAAAATGACCATTACAATTATACATGATGGCATATTACTGTTTGAATGCCAATAACACAGCTTAAAGGGACAGTCAGAACATTATTGTTTACAAAGAAAACACTGTATTACGCATTATCAAGTTTGAAACAAAAACATGGAGAAATACACATGTGATTTATGTGCTTACCCTTGTATCTATGCCTATGAAAAATGACCACTTATTTATGTTATTCTGACATAACAACATTTTAGACAATCAATGATCAATCCAGGGTAAATATGCTATATGAGCTCAAGTTTTTCTATATCAAAATGCTATCAAAATGCCCTCTAGTGGTCAAAATGCATTCTGATTACATGCACTCTTCAAGCTCTAAGAAATGAGCACAAGAACCTCCTAGGTTTAGCTAGCAAATAAGAATAACCAGAGAACTATGATAAATTGGTGAGAAACGTTTGAGATAATTTGAATTTTAAAAATTGCATTTTTCATAATGCAAATCATTATTGGTTTTCTAGAATGTCCCTTTAAAAAATGACATATGCTATCATATACTACTATTTTGTGATTGTTGGTATATCTACATGTACTTGTTCAAACAATAAATATTGGAATAGGATTTCTATTGACGCATCACAGTCCTTGGAGAGAGTTGGCAAGGGCCAGCACAGCCCCATTGGAGCCATTTGACAAGGTAAAAGAGTGCATCATAGTCCTTGGAGGGAGTTGACAAGGGCCAACAAAGGCCAGCACAGCCCCATTGGAGCCATTTGACAAGGTAAAAGAGTGCATCACAGTCCTTGGAGAGAGTTGGCAAGGGCCAGCACAGCCCCATTGGAGCCATTTGACAAGGTAAAAGAGTGCATCACAGTCCTTGGAGGGAGTTGACAAGGGCCAACAAAGGCCAGCACAGCCCCATTGGAGCCATTTGACAAGGTAAAAGAGTGCAACAGGCACAACAATAATCAAAAAAGGCCAAATGGCAACAATAAAAAACATAACAGCAACATGTGGATGGAAGATTCTTATCTGCGCCCTTGGAGCATCTCCAGATTCTCCACTTATGGGTCATCCCCTTCATTGTCCTGTGCCTGTCCAGCTCCAGATTCAAGCATTGACTCTACACGCATCATACGTTGTAGAGTCAAACGCTGAACCTGTAGCTGGGCATGCATGGTGTCGTTCATCCCTCTCAGGACCACTGCGTTCCTCAACACGGCCTGCTCTACGCGTGCTAGAGCTTCTAACATGAGCCATGTTGAGTCACAGCCTAAAATAAAGAAAATTAAAAATATTAATGATAATTACACAACATAATAAAAAATTAGCAAAGATACATTCTCATCATAAAGACAAATCATTCTTTAAATTAATTTGTTGAAATGTATTATTTACACATTAAATATGTTATTCAGACATAAAACATTAAAGGGACAGTTTACTCAAACATGTTCTCCGCTTTAATTGGTTTTCAATGATCCACTTTTACAGCTTGAGTGTATAAAATCTTGTAAAAGGATTTCCATTGTACTTACATTGGCAATTTAAAAAGTTTAGTTATACTGTGGTATCCACACCTATCCTTAAACATTTTGGCGTTGAGGCCAAGCTGTGTAAACATAGCAACCAGAAGAAATTACATTCCCACTGGGTTATACAAGAGATAATGTATGAAAAATTTAAAAGAAATTGGTGGATCCAAGTAGTGGTGATTGGTATATGTAGTGATATCAAATTAAAGGGACACTGAACCAAAATATTTTCTTTTGTGATTCAGATAGAGCATGACATTTAAATCAAGTTGCTAATTTACTCCTATTCTTAAAATGTTATCATTCTCTTGCTATCTTTATTTTAAATGCAAGAATGTAAGTTTATATGGCAGGCCATTTTTGGTGATCAATGATATAATATTTATCCTACAGCGCCACAAAAAACACCATACAAGCTATAACTCAGAGAGGCGGAATCTCCCAACCCGATTCCGATGAAACGATATAATATAAATACCAAGAGTCAGCGCTACAATATCCCTGTTGGGGGATATGTTGCTTAAGATGGTGTCCACGATCAGTTATAGATAAATAAATGGATAGATGGCTGTGTAAAATATATATATATATTTAGATAGAATACATAAATTAAAATATAACATTTAATAAGTTTACAATATAAAATAGTAAAAACACATAATATAAAATCAGATGGATCTAATGTATAAGATATACCATGTATTGAATAAGAGTAAAACACAGAGGCGCCAACATGGCCTAATATCGCCAGAGAAATAAAGCACAGCAACACAGATGTCTTGCTGTGCTTTATTTCTCTGGCGATATTAGGCCATGTTGGTGCCTCTGTGTTTTACTCTTTTTCAGATTTTGTACATCAGGATTGCCATCCTTTGACAGAGTGCTGCTTCTACCTTTGGATCATCAAGGATATATAGACTTTTATTTTTATTTTTTGTAAACAACTTGTTTTTTCCATTTTTTAGGTTTGTTGGTATTGGGTTTTATTTTATTTTATTGCAATTCATTTATATTTTATGTTTTATATTAACTGTATCCGGTATTGCCATTTGATTATTTCAATTTAGTATACTTCTGTATGACCACTTAATAAGAAATATTTACCAGTACATCTCACTCATCGTTGTGCATATTCACAATAAGGAAGCGCCCCCTAAGGGCGTGATGTGTCAGTAGTTCACATCACTCTCTCTATATACATGTATTGAATAACATGAAAGTATTTACTAGTGGCTGGTAAGCAGAGCCTATATTTCTAATGAAGGTGATAAACTTTAAAATGAATAGTCCAATTTATAGTCCAGAGGATCAAACAATCCTGTTACAATAGTCCCAATAAATGTTCAAAAATAAATGTTCAAATGAAGAAGTGTATACGTGAATATCCAAAGGTGTCCAAACTTGTTGGTTGGTAAGTGTCAGTGATGAAAAAAATGCAAAAATAAAATAGTAGGTTAAGCAAAAAAATATATATATATAGTGAAATGTCACATAGACATCAAAAGTAGTAAAATCTGAAAAAATGAAAAAAGTGAAAAAAGTGAAAAAATATAAAAAAGGAAAAAAATATAGAGTAGTGAAAATGTAAAAGTTATAATGATAAATAAAAAAGCAAGTCGAGGTGTACACCTAAAATATAATTCCTAAAAAAAAAAAAAAAAAAAAAAAGGGTTGTGCCCTTAAAAATATATATCCTTCCAATAATTCCTTAGTGATAACCCAAATAGAGTGTTTCCAAAAATAGTGTTCCACAAATCTAGTGTTCCACAAATGGTGTAGTGAGGTCTGGTTTAATGTTGATCCTTTTCCCAGAGTAGATATAATTTATGGTACCTTCATGGTCCTATAAAAATATATAGAAAACGAACATAGTGCAATAAAGCTACTTAAATGGAGATTATAAGTATTTTATAAGTATTTTAACAGGATTGTTTGATCCTCTGGACTATAAATTGGACTATTCATTTTAAAGTTTATCACCTTCATTAGAAATATAGGCTCTGCTTACCAGCCACTAGTAAATACTTTCATGTTATTCAATACATGGTATATCTTATACATTAGATCCATCTGATTTTATATTATGTGTTTTTACTATTTTATATTGTAAACTTATTAAATGTTATATTTTAATTTATGTATTCTATCTAAATATATATATATATATTTTACACAACCATCTATCCATTTATTTATCTATAACTGATCGTGGACACCATCTTAAGCAACATATCCCCCAACAGGGATATTGTAGCGCTGACTCTTGGCATTTATATTATATCATTTTTGGTGATCAACCTTGGTTGTCCCTGCTGATTGATGGATAAATTCATCCAACAATAAAAAAATTATGTCCAGAGTTCTGAATATTTTTACAAATTATATGCATTTCTTTGTTTAAATAAAAATAGCAAGAGAACGAAGAAGAATTGATAAGAGTAGTAAATTATAAATTTGATTAACATTGCATGCTCTATTTGAACCACAATAGAAACAATTTGCCTTCAGTGTACCTTTAAATATCTTATAATATTGATTTTGAATGATACTTACAGCTGTGCCTGGGAAGGACAATCCGACACCCAGGACAATGAAGGTTGAGACAGGGGGAAGGGATGGGATTGGGCTGGGGAGGGATGGGCTGCTGCTCTGGGGTAGCCCGTACAGCTGGGGAGTGGTGAGTTGGGGGCTGGGCAGGTGGGGGAGCTGTACGGGCCAAAATACGGGGAGAGCGGCGAAGGGGGGCTAAGGGGCGTTTTTTGAGAGTGACAGAACAGGCAAAAACATAATTTATGTAAGAACTTACCTGATAAATTCATTTCTTTCATATTAGCAAGAGTCCATGAGCTAGTAACGTATGGGATATACATTCCTACCAGGAGGGGCAAAGTTTCCCAAACCTCAAAATCCCTATAAATACACCCCTCACCACACCCACAATTCAGTTTAACGAATAGCCAAGAAGTGGGTGATAAGAAAAGAGCGTAAGCATCAAATAAGGAATTGGAATAATTGTGCTTTATACAAAAAAATCATAACCACCACAAAAAGGGTGGGCCTCATGGACTCTTGCTAATATGAAAGAAATTAATTTATCAGGTAAGTTCTTACATAAATTATGTTTTATTTCATGTAATTAGCAAGAGTCCATGAGCTAGTGACGTATGGGATAATAAATACCCAAGATGTGGAACTTCCACGCAAGAGTCACTAGAGAGGGAGGGATAAAATAAAGACAGCCAATTCAGCTGAAAAATTAATCCACTACCCAAATCAAAAAAGTTTCAATTTTTATAATGAAAAAAACTGAAAATATAAGCAGAAGAATCAAACTGAAACAGCTGCCTGAAGTACCATTCTACCAAAACTGCTTCTAAAGAAGAGAAAACATCAAAATGGTAGAACATAGTAAAAGTATGCAAAGAAGACCAAGTCATTGCTTTGCAAATCTGATCAACAGAAGCTTCATTCTTAAAAAGCCCAGGAAGTAGAAACTTACCTAGTAGAATGAGCCGTAATCCTCTGAGGCGGGAATCCACCCGACTCCAAATAAGCATGATGAATCAAAAGTTTAAGCAAGATGCCAAATAAATGGCAGAAGCCTTTTGACCTTCCTAACACCAGAAAAGATAACAAATAGACTAGAAGACTATCTGAAATCTGAATAGCTTCAACATAAGATTTCAAAACTCTTACCATATCCAAAGAATGTAAGAATCTTACCAAAGAAGTCTTAGGAAAAGACAATAATTCCTCCCTAATGTTGATAGAAATCACAACTTTAGGTAAGAATTGAAATGAGGATAGCAAAAACCACCTTATCCTGATGAAAAAATCAGAAAAAGGAGACTCACAAGAAAGAACAGATAATTAAAAATTGTTCTAGCTGAAGAGATGTCTAAAAGAACAATACTTTCCATGAAAGTAAATAATGTCTAGAGAAAACATATGCTCAAATAGAAGAGCCTGTAAAGCCTTTAGAACCAAATTAAAACTCCAAGGAGGAGAAATTGGCTTAATGACAGGTTTGATAAGAACCAAAGCCTGAACAAAAATAATGAATAACAGGAAGGAACACTGCCTTACCCTGATGAAAAATCAGAAAAGGAGATCCACAAGAAAGAGCAGAAAACTCAGAAACTATTCTAGCAGAAGAGATAACCAAAAGGAACAATACTTTCCAAGAAAGTAATTTAATGTCCAGAGAACGCAAAGGTTCAAACGGAGGAGCCTGTAAAGCCCTCAGTACCAAATTGAGACTCCAAGGAGGAGATATTGACTTAATGACAGGCTTGATACATACCAAAGCCTGTACAAAACAATGGATATCAGAATGAATAGCAATCTTTCTGTGAAAAAGAACAGAAAGAGTAGAGATTTGTCCTTTCAAAGAACTTGCAGACAAAACCTTATCTAAACCAACCTGAAAAATTGTAAAATTCTAGGAATTCTAAAAGAATGCCAAAAGAATTTATGAGAAGAACACCAAGAAATGTAAGTCTTCCAAACTCGATAATAAATCTTTCTAGAGACAGATTTACAAACCTGTAACATAGTATTAATCACTGAGTCAGAGAAACCTCTATGACTAAGAATCAAACGTTCAATCTCCATACCTTCAAATTAAATGATTTGAGATCCTGATGGAAAAATGGGCCTTGAGATAGAAGGTCTGGTCTTAACGGAAATGTCCAAGGTTGGCAACTGGCCATCCGAATGAGATCCGCATACCAAAACCTGTGAGGCCATACTGGAACCACCAGCAGTACAAACGAACGTTCCCTTAGAATTTTGGAAGAACTAGAGGCGGAAGATATAGACAGAATGATAATTCCAAGGAAGTGTCAATGCATACGCTACTTCCGCCTGAGGATCCACGGACCTGAAATAGGCCCCTGGGAAGTTCCTTGTTAAGACGAGAGGCCAACAGATCTATTTCTGGAAGCCCTCATATCTGAAAAATTGAAAAACATATCTGGGTAAAGACCCATTCTCCTGGATGTAAAGCTTGATTAACAGAGATAATCCGCTTCCCAAACGTCTATACCTGGGAAAAGGACCCCAGAATTTAGAAAGGAGCTGGATTTAGCCCAAGCAAATATCCAAGATACTTTTGTCACAGTCTAAAGACTGATAGTCATACCCTGATGATTGACATACACCACAGATGTGATAATGTCTGAAAAAAATAATAAAAGTCTCTTCTTCAAAAGAAACCAACTGAAGAACTCTGGGAATGCACAGAGTTCCAAAATATCAAATGGTAATCTCGCCTCCTGAGATTTCCAAACCCCTTGTGCTGACAGAGAACCTCAGACAGCCTCCCAACCTAAAAGACTCGCATCTATAGAGATCATGGTCCAGGTTGAAAGAATCAAAGAGACCTGTAGAACTAAATGATGGTGATCTTAACCACCGAATCAAAGATAGATAAACATAGAATTCGAAGATTTAAAAAGTGAAATCCTAGAATCCCTGCACCATTATTCAGCATAAAAAACTGGAAAGGTTTTCTATGAAAATGAACAAAGAGAATTGAATCTAATGCTGCAGCCATAAGACCTAAATTTCCATGCATATATAGCAACTGAAGGAAATAATAGAGACTGAAGGTACCGACAGACAAAACCCAATAAAAAAGTCACTTGTCTGTTAGAGACAAAGACAGTGACACAATCTATCTGGAAACCTAAAAAGGTGACCCTTGTGTGAGGAATCAAGAGCTTTTGATAAAAAGATCCTCTAACCATGTCTTGAAAAAACAAAGTTGAATCATATAAGATTCCGTAGTCTCAGAAAATAAAAATAATCTGAATGAAAACAGAAAATGAAGATATGCATCTATTGTATCTAATGAAAACAAATAATGCTATCACTGACCAAAAAAAGGCAGAATAGACCATATAAATACCAATCTAAAAGATGGTACATAATAAAAAGATTTTCTATCTTTGGAACAATGAATAGTTTTGAATAAAACCCCCAAAACCCAGTTCCTAAAAATGGAACTGGAATAAATACCCCAGAAGATTCCAGATCTGAGCAGCGCTTGAGCCCCAACAGGTGATCAGCCGCACTTCAACATTACCCAAAATATATAGGAAAATGTTAGCCTTACTGGAATAGCTGGAATATAATAGAGAGAAAAAGACTTCTCATAGACGGTTTAACTCTAAATTGTATTCTGTACCAAAATCTAAGAAATTTGGACCGAATAGAACCAAAAAAACTTCCAATTAAAAACATGTTACTTGGATAAGAATTAGAATTTTGTTCCTTAGTAAGAACAACCAAACTAAAATATATTCATCTATTGTAGCTTAAAGTTTTAGTCTTAGAACTCAATCTTGAAGCCCAGAGAAACAGTTAAGAATTGAATCCAAAATGAACCAAATAATTGATTATCTTGGAAAAAAAGAAATAAGGATTTTTTAGAAATCACAAAAATTTTCTAGCTAAAAGCAGCTAAAGACATAGATTAAAACCTCATTTGTGAAAATATTCAATAAAATGAAGATACAAATGAAATTATTAGCATGTTAATCCAGTTAAAAGACCAGTCAACACACCAGACTTGCATAAACAAATGCAAGACAACAAGACAAATGCAACAGCACCCAGTCTAACCTCAAATGAGCAGTAGACTTTGTCCCTTAACAATGCTAAATAAAAACATAATCTGATACTTGATTTTAAAGTAAACAGAAAAAATGAAGCAATTGCAACATCATTCAAATAAAACACAGGTCCAAGAGAAATACCTGAAAAATAATTTTCCTTAAATAGGATACAACCATCTAAAGGAAAAATAAATACTATTTTGCTATAGAAACAATAGCATAATTAGCAGGAGTAGAGATAGCCCCATTAAATTGGAGAACCATCAAAATTGCAATGAACTGCCGGCAAAGAATATAATTTAAAACCTTTAAAGAAGGAATAAAAGAAAATTCCCAGCCTATTCCATTCCCTAGTATGAGGAACTGGAAAAAAAACCTTTGAAAATACAGAAGAATAAATAAGCAGAAATAAAATGTTAGTTAGTCTTGAAAGAACTAATTACCTTAATATCCAAAATAATCAACACCTTTTCAACAAAGAACAAATGTACTTTAACAATAAAAAAGTGGATTTGATAGTGTCAATATCTGATGAAAAAAATTCTGAAATGAGAAAAAACATAATCAGAGAAGGATAAATCATTATGTAGTTGGTCATTTGAAACTTCAATAATTAAAAAAGAAGTTTGAAAAAGACCTAAAATTTTTTAATAGAAGGCACGATGTCAGACAAAGCCTTTAAAATAGAATCAGAAAAATATTTTTATAAATCTTCTACGTAATTCTTGTACATAAGATGTAAAAAGAATAGCAAATATATAAAGCATAAATACTAACGGATTCTGCATGTAAAAGTTTATCATGATAACTTATTACAAACCATAGCTAAAGAAAAAACATTCATAACATTTTTAAAATAAATGGACTTAGCTTTGGTAGGACTGAACTTCAGTCAAAAGGAATCCCTTAGAACGATTTTGAAACAGGAACAGTGAAATCTTGCAATATGTAATAGAAAAAAACATTTAAAGCAAAATTATCAAATTCCTTAAATGACAGTTTCAGGAATGGGAAAAGAAATGCAAAATAATAAGCTTCTAAAAACCAGAAGCAATAAAAAAGAGAAATTTAAATAACCACATTTTTTGGCGCCAAAAATGACGCCCACATTATTGGCGCTAAATACAACGCCCATATTCTTTGGCGCCAAGTATGACGCCACATCCTCTGACGCCGAAACCGACGCCCACATTTTTTGGCGGGAAAAAAATGTCTGAATATACATGCGTCAAAAAATGATGTTTACAGAATACAACTTCCGGCGTCAACTACGGCGCCGGAAATGATAAAATTTTTGCGCCAAAAAAGTCTGCGTCAAGAATTACGCAATAAAAAGCAACATTTTCTGCCCCCTCGAGCCTAACAGCACGCAGGGAAAATGGTCAATTGAGAATTTTCAAGGTAATGAAAAATAAATTGAATTAAAATGCATTATCCCAAATAATGAAACTGACAGTCTGAATTATAAAGGAATACTGATTATCCTGAATCATGGCAAATATAAGTTTAAAGACATATATTTAGAACTTTACATATAAAGTGCCCAACCATAGCTTAGAGTGTCACAAAAAATAAGATTTACTTACCCCAGGACACTCATCTACATATAGTAGATAGCCAAACCAGTACTGAAACGAGAATCAGTAGAGGTAATGGTATATAAGAGTATATCGTCGATCTGAAAAGGGAGGTAAGAGATGAATCTCTACGACCGATAACAGAGAACCTATGAAATAGATCCCGTAGAAGGAGACCATGGTATTCAAATAGGCAATACTCTTTTCACATCCCTCTGACATTCACTGCACTCTGAGAGGAAAACCGGGCTCCAACCTGCTGCGGAGCGCATATCAACGAAGAATCTAGCACAAACTTACTTCACCACCTCCACGGGAGGCAAAGTTTGTAAAACTGAATTGTGGGTGTGGTGAGGGGTGTATTTATAGGCATTTTGAGGTTTGGGAAACTTTGCCCCTCGTGGTAGGAATGTATATCCCATACGTCACTAGCTCATGGACTCTTGCTAATTACATGAAAGAAATGGGAAGGGCCGGGAGGGTCTTGGGCCTGTGGAGGGGCCTGGGAAGGGGCAGGGGCCTGGACAGGGGCCTGGGAAGGGGCAGGGGCCTGTGAAGAGGAAGGGGCCTGTGAAGGGGCAGGGAACTGGGCAGGGGACTGGGCAGGGGCAGAAAAATGATACCCAGAAGTGGAGGCTCCATCTGAAATATATAATAAAAATATATTAACATCTCATACATCATGAAATCAAATCAAGGCATTTCAACTTGATTATGTTTTCAATATACTTAGAAGTGTGTTTGAATTTATAAACAATGATGACATAAGGATATGGTATGCATATTGGCACTCAGATGAATAGCAATGACTGTCTGTACAATTCAAAAATGATTATTGTGGTTTGGCCTTGAATATGCATGTGACATCATGATGGCATGAATTACAAATCATACAAAAATTAAAGAATAATCAAAGCATATGTTCATGCTGCATGATATAGAAAGGGGGCAGTAGTGTATTCTAAAAGAAAAAGAATATTCCTTTTTAAAGTGCAAAAGCTGTAGACTTTGATTTTCTTCAATAAAATGTTTTCAAATAAAAAAACATGTTGGATACATGTTAGATATATTTCACATACCATCAGACTCCAAGGGAGCCTCTTCCTCCTCCGTCCCACATGTTAAATCAATCTCTGTAAAACATAACATGTGTACACGTTAAGATCAGAAATTATAACATATGTTACTGTTGCTCAAAGACACACATCAATGTTGCATTAAAGATATACACATCCAAAGTTATGATTTACATCATTTTGATGGAGCATACAAATGACATTAGATTTGTTATTCTCATTGATTCATATTTCTTATTTATTTTCTCTATTATTTTTTAAATCATAAAAGCAGAGTACATGGAACATTTAAGAGTTCTCATGTGTGTATCCCTTGATGATTGTTGTCAAAATTGAAAATCTAAACAAACATATGCTCTCCATCTTCTGAATAACAAAGGTGTAGACTAAGAAGCTTTGAGATCTTAATCTTTCAATATTAAAATAAAATTGATATATAATCAGAGGAGTAAATTATATGTTTGATTCAAATGTAATGCTTCATCAGAATCATGCTCATAATATTGATTACCAATACACCTTCAATGACATATAAATGAGTCAATGGACCTACCAGAAGACTGCAAAGGCAGCTCAGTGTCAGTGCTGGATCCCTCTGGCCTCCCCACAACAACTCTCTCTATGAATGATATAGATATATATTAGTGAACACAGTTTGGACATCACTAAATCATATCTGTATCGATTTATAAGAATAATCAACTTCAGAATGTGAAGAATAGAGCAGTCATCAGAAGAAAAAATGCATTATTTAATCAAGGGGATTATGAATAAAATGATGTATTTAACATATGTTTAATTTCTGACTATATTAGACATCAAATTCATCTCATATGATTCTATTGCATATCTAAATATACCCATTGATCAATGTTCTTCAAAGAATACACACAAACAACATTTGGAATAACAACTGTCGACAAATATAAACAAAGACATGTGGCACATCGAGCCATTTGTGCAATGTATAGTAATCTTGTTTAGGACACAACACATATTGATCACAATACCAAACAGATTTGATTTTTTACAAATATGTAATCATGGTGCTGTTAGAGTATGCTTATATCTATAAAGTAACTCCAACAGTCAATATGTGAATTATATATCAATATTGTTTAATCCAAAGAATGTAAGGATGAATTAATCTATTGTTTATTAAAGGGACACTGGCATCAATTTTTACAATCAGTGATTTCACTTTTCAAACTGTTAAAAATTCTTTTACATTGACTCCTATTATAATATTTATTTGGCAACATTTTAATCTTAAAGGCAGCTAAGCAATTATTGTTATCAATAAATATTTGTCATTGAAGGTATCCACCAATCAGCAAGAACAACCCAGGTTGGTCAACAAAAATGCAGATAAACTTACATTCTTGATTTTCAAATACATTTATCAAGAGAATATTGAAAATATGATTCTAGGAGTCAATTATAAAGTTGATTAATATTGCATGCTCTATCTGAATGTCAACAGTAATAATTTTTGCTCAGTGTCCCTTTTATCTAAAAAGATATTGATTTGACAATGTCGCAGTTAATGGATTCTCTAGTCCATATGTTGATGTAATGAATGGGATGGAGCATGCAATTACTATCTAATATGTTAGTTAAGGATATCCTCCAGAATTTTTAATTATCCTCTCTTAAAGGGACATGAAGCTCCAAATGTGTAATTGTATACTTTTTCCATTAAAATCAAGCATGTGATTTGTAAATAATTGATAATAGACTTATTTTGGACTTGTTTGCTTCATTGTGTTATAATCTTTTTTGAAAGGAGCAACTATGTACTACTGTTATTTGAACACATGATTTGAACATATGAAAATAGGCCAATTTAAGCATAAAAAAACAGCCGGTTAATCCCAGGAATGCATTGCTTAACCTTAACCGACCTATATATGTTTTTAGAATAACAAAATAAATAGACTGAACCAATTTAGCTAATCAAATGTTTGTAAAAATCGTGAAAATCACGTGTCTAAATCATTCAATGTAAAATTTAGTTGTCATGTCCCTTAAATGACTCAAAAATAAAAAATATGTAATGTATATTTTCAAATTCGAAACATATTAAAAAATGTGTGAATGTGGTCAAAATGTATCCCAATAATATCAAGCAATACACAGGGGAAGAATATAAAATGGCCATTAAAAGAATCTTACAGTAAAATGAAGATATCAAGAATAGAAGGGATATCTTCAAATAGTCCAAATGTCAGATTTGTATTACAATGTAATCCAACATTTGTTTTTTTATTTTTTATTTAAAATATTTTAAAAATTGAATTTGAGGATCCATATAAATATCGATCAATGTGGATGTATTATGTAATGTTCTGTCCATGTTTCTAAGACAAATGTCAATTAAAATGAGACATACCATACTGTGACAAGCCCTGGCTTGAGGTTCCAGCACCAACATCCAGATCTGTAAAATATTAAATGAGGATTGGATATCATTAATACAAATCAGGCCATGTTGAAATCCTTTTCTTTTTTTCAAAATCAGTGACAAACTAATAATCTATTTTTATTCCCATGAGTTAATTGTTTCCTCAATTAATGTCATCATAAATATATCCTGTACTCTTATTTTCAATCTGTTATGTTATTGACTGTAGCTTTAATTCATTTGTTGTGTTATTTCATTCTCATCAATTGAGGGACATAGTTATTTTTTTATTTTTTTATTTTGCTAGTATATTTTTTAAATGTAGAAGATTGAAAATAAGGATACTGTATTCTTCACATATATAATAATTAACATATACATTTGACCAACATGTGTAAAGCGATGCCAGTTACAGCAAACACATGTTCATGTGTATGCGCAATTCTATTTTTCGTGATCATTGCGCAATGATTCCAAGCGGAATTACGCATCCGTGATTTGACCAACATGTGTAAAGCGATGCCATTTACAGCAAACACATGTTCACGTGTGTGCGGAATTCTATTTTTCGTGATCATTGCGCAATGATTCCAAGCGGAATTACGCATCCGTGATTTGACCAACATGTGTAAAGCGATGCCATTTACAGCAAACACATGTTCACGTGTGTGCGGAATTCTATTTTTCGTGATCATTGCGCAATGATTCCAAGAGGAATTACGCATCCTTCATTTCACCAACATGTGTAAAGCAATGCCATTTACAGCAAACACATGTTCACGTGTGTGCGGAATTCTATTTTTCGTGATCATTGCGCAATGATTCCAAGCGGAATTACGCAACCGTGATTTGACCAACATGTGTAAAGCGATGCCATTTACAGCAAACACATGTTCACGTGTGTGCGCAATTCTATTTTTCGTGATCATTGTGCAATGATTCAAAGCGGAAATACGCATCCGTGACTCAAAATAAATTTGGATAGAGTAGTTTGATGAGTATCATTTCATAAAGACTTCAAATATATTTGCAATTGAAAGGAGCAACTATGTACTACTGTTATTTGAACACATGATTTGAACATATGAAAATAGGCCAATTTAAGCATAAAAAACAGCCGGTTAATCCCAGGAATGCATTGCTTAACCTTAACCGACCTATATATGTTTTTAGAATAACGAAATAAATAGACTGAACCAATTTAGCTAATCAAATGTTTGTAAAAATCGTGAAAATCACGTGTCTAAATCATTAAATGTAAAATTTTGTTGTCATGTCCCTTAAATGACTCAAAAATAAAAAATATGTAATGTATATTTTTAAATTTGAAACATATTCAAAAATGTGTGAATATGGTCAAAATGTATCCCAATAATATCAGGCAATACACAGGGGAAGAATATAAATTGGCCATTAAAAGAATCTTACAGTAAAATGAAGATATCAGAATAGAAGGGATATCTTCAAATAGTCCAAATGTCAGATTTGTATTACAATGTAATCCAACATTTGTTTTTTTATTTTTAATTTAAAATATTTTAAAAATTGAATTTGAGGATCCATATAAATATCGATCAATGTGGATGTATTATGTAATGTTCTGTCCATGTTTCTAAGACAAATGTCAATTAAAATGAGACATACCATACTGTGACAAGCCCTGGCTTGAGGTTCCTGCACCAACATCCAGATCTGTAAAATATTAAATGAGGATTGGATATCATTAATACAAATCAGGCCATGTTGAAAACATTTTCTTGTTTTCAAAATCAGTGACAAACTAATAATCTATTTTTATTCCCATGAGTTAATTGTTTCCTCAATTAATGTCATCATAAATATATTCTGTACTGTTATTTTCAATCTGTTATGTTATTGACTGTAGCTTTAATTCATTTGTTGTGTTATTTCATTCTCATCAATTGATGGACATAGTTATTTTTTTATTTTTTTATTTTGCTAGTATATTTTTTAAATGTAGAAGATTGAAAATAAGGATACTGTATTCTTCACATATACAGGGATAGGCACAGACAAAGGCTGTGGCGGACATTTGCCAAAATACAGACCTTAGTGAAGGACACCAAGGTACATTTGAAATTAAAAACATTATTTTATAGTGCTTGGTGTTATTATACTGATGCAGACACCACTGATCCTATAACTATTCCTCTTCTGGCTATACCCATGAGCCAGTGTCACTACTGTGTCTTTGTATAGTGCTGGGTGTTATTATACTGATGCAGATACCACTGATCCTATAACCAGCCCTCCCCTGGCTATACCCATGAGCCAGTGTCACTACTGTGTCTTTGTATAGTGCTCGGTGTTATTATACTGATGCAGACACCACTGATCCTATAACCAGCCCTCCTCTGGTTATACCCATGTGCCAGTGTCACTACTGTGTCATTATATAGTGCTGGGTGTTATTATACTGATGCAGACACCACTGATCCTATAACCAGTCCTCCTCTGGCTATACCCATGTGCCAGTGTCACTACTGTGTCATTATATAGTGCTGGGTGTTACTATACTGATGCAGATATACATCCAGTATTTCACTCAGGCTTTATTTATTCCATAACTTATTACCCAATATTGCTAGCAGTCTCTAGACAAGCCACTAACTTTATTCACATTACATATTTTTTTTTATTCCTATTATTTAATCAGAAAGAAAAGACATATTAAGGTTGTGGCGGACACTGCAAGGGCTAGTCACGGACACCAGTGTCCATGTACGGACACCTTGCCTATCCCTGCACATATATAATAATTAACATATACATTTGACCAACATGTGTAAAGCGATGCCAGTTACAGCAAACACATGTTCATGTGTGTGCGCAATTCTATATTTCGTGATCATTGCGCAATCATTCCAAGCGGAATTACGCATCCGTGATTTGACCAACATGTGTAAAGCGATGCCATTTACAGCAAACACATGTTCACGTGTGTGCGGAATTCTACTTTTTGTGATCATTGCGCAATGATTCCAAGCGGAATTACGCATCCGTGATTTGACCAACATGTGTAAAGCGATGCCATTTACAGCAAACACATGTTCACCTGTGTGCGGAATTCTATTTTTCGTGATCATTGCGCAATGATTCCAAGCGGAATAACGCATCCGTGATTTCACCAACATGTGTAAAGCGATGCCATTTACAGCAAACACATGTTCACGTGTGTGCGAAATTCTATTTTTCGTGATCATTGCGCAATGATTCCAAGCGGAATTACGCATCCGTGATTTGACCAACATGTGTAAAGCGATGCCATTTACAGCAAACACATGTTCACCTGTGTGCGGAATTCTATTTTTCGTGATCATTGCGCAATGATTCCAAGCGGAATAACGCATCCGTGATTTCACCAACATGTGTAAAGCGATGCCATTTACAGCAAACACATGTTCACGTGTGTGCGAAATTCTATTTTTCGTGATCATTGCGCAATGATTCCAAGCGGAATTACGCATCCGTGATTTGACCAACATGTGTAAAGCGATGCCATTTACAGCAAACACATGTTCACGTGTGTGCGGAATTCTATTTTTCGTGATCATTGCGCAATGATTCAAAGCGGAAATACGCATCCGTGACTCAAAATAAATTTGGATAGAGTAGTGTGATGAGTATCATTTCATAAAGACTTCAAATATATTTGCAATTGGGTGTATTACGAGATGCAAATGGTATATTTGTTAATATTGAACAATAACAATGAACATTTCTAACTGTCTTAGTATTCGATAGTTAATGTATGAAATGACGGATGATAGTGATTTCACGGATACGCAATTCCCTTTTCGCTCTGTGACGCATATTCTGTGTAGCGCAAGAAACATCATTCCTATTTCATGTGTGACTAATCTAAATTCAGATATCTAAACATCATATGTAGCGTATGTTGTGTGATCTATATAGGTTGAATATCTGACTATGTACACATTTCTTAAAAGTCTAATCAAATATTAATATATTATATGAAGTTGGATAGTTACCTGGTTCAGATTCTCTGTCTGCTCCTCCCAGGCCACCGGACGGAGAAGCAGCTGCACTGGCCCCCGGGTCAGGACTTTCAGATCCAGCAGCTGGGAGGGAAGAAGAGGAGGCCGAGGATGGAGAGGAACAAAATCTGCTGGGGACCCGGAGAATGAGGAGCTGACATAAAGTCACCTCATAAGGGAGTAGGTATAGTTTCCGCTTGGGCTTAGTCTTCTTCCCATCTCTCTTACGGGCTTGTACCCACTCCCTTATGAGGTCGACTTTTTTTTGCAATCGCAACCTCATATCTCCGAATCTCTGCATGATCTGATCCTGGCTCCTCTGGATGCCCAACACCAACCGCATTGGTGATAGACGCCCAGAGGGCCTTCTTAACATGCGCATCTGTCAACCTCCTCTTGTTCCCAAACAGCTGCGGATAAAAGTCCTGGACGGCGTGGACCAGTGCAGCACTCTCCTGCTTGGTGAACCTGGGAGGTGTCATGCCTGCTCGGTTGGCTACTAAATATATTATAATAATAATATTAATATATAACACTGCCTGCAGGCATTAGAGCGCTGACAAAGATGGCAACGTGTAAAGGACTTTTATATGGTGAAGTAAACATGAGATACACCATGGGACATGGTATCTGTACATCTGATTGGATAAAACTTTGAAATATTGTTATAATGTCTGTGAGACCATCCTGACTCAAGTTGTGTTTGTGTGATGAACTCTGATTGGCCGTTCCTTAATGTTTCATATCTTAGTAACTTCCATACACATACCTCCTGGGGGTGCTGTTACTACATTTTTGCATGTAGACTTATTTGTAACTCATGGGGCTGTTATGCGAATGTGTGATGTAGATTTAATATACGTAATCCATTAAATATTAATGTTTGAATTTTCATAAATAAAATCCTATCACATTATTAAATGTTGTATACATTTCTATGTTTAATATCGTTTTGTCTCTTTAATACAAATAAGTTTTATTAATAACAATTTTACATTGTATGTATTTATTGTTCATTACATCAATTTTGTGACTTATTGTGAAGTATTGACATTGCTCTATTAAATGTATTTAGAATGCACATTGATTGTGTGCTATTGCGTGACATTAGACTAGAATATTTAAAGATGCGAATCCCGTGTTGCAAGATACGTTTCCCACGCGACATTTCTGAAATGCGTAATTTCTGGTTCTAATGTCCGTAACATGTATAATCTGTTTATAAATGTTAAAATACACGTTTGTTTCTTATTAGTAAATAAACCTCAAGCTTGTATTTGTCTGAACTGCTCACATATGTTATTGTGCAATGGCGTCTTTATTTTTAAAAAGACATTGCAACAAAATATTTTATTAAAATGATCCGGAGAGAGAATAAATATTTATACTTTAAAATGTAACTCAATTTATCTTTTGATTTAGATATCCTTAACAGAATAAATTTCAATGCACTATCTCGATATGCTTTTCAAGAAAAGTATGTCAAGATAATGAGTAATAAGTAAAAGACACTCTTTAAATCGCAAATGGATATTTTGTGTTCATGTCCCTTTAAGGAGACATTTACCAATAATGCTTGAAAGATCATAAACCTATGCACCTCCCTTTCTCAAACTTAGTATAGCATGTGACTAAAGCATATTTATTTTACCTTCTGTATTGTTTTCCCCACTGTGAATGAAATATATTCTAATGGCTGTATTTAGCCGTCTTCAGCTTAAAGGGACATTAAGCTATATGTTCTTTACTGATTTAGATGGATAATAGAATATTAAAACAACTTCATATTTAGTTTTATTCTCTCAGTAGCTTTTTTAAATTTTTATTATTGGATGAAAAGCATAGCTAGATAGGCTCTTTTGATGCTGATTGTTGGTTGCACATAGAGGCCTTATGTCATAATCTAAGCCATGTGCATTGATATTTATTTATCAAAGGATATTTAAAGACTGAATGTAATTAGATAATAATACATTAAATACATTTTAAGAATTAATTTGTATTGGTTAAAATTCAATAACCAATATATTTTTGGAATGTCCCTTTAAGGACCAAACCATTAGGAATATGTTGATTTAACATTGTATTAATAAACTAAAGGGGAATGAAAATACATATAGATATGTGATATCTAAACAAGAGGTAAGATGAATAATTTTGTAAAATTATATTACAAACTAGCTATAGTTAAATGAGCCTTCAAATGACTCCACTAGAACAGAAAAGTAATCAATATGGCATACAATAACTAGCTTGTGCTAAATATGAAATCAACTGACTTACCATTTTCTAAAAAAAAATAATCTTGATTAGAAATATGTTTTTGTATACCTAAGGAAGATACAAGATCTTATAAAACAAATTGAACATTCAACTACACTGTCACTTTAATGTAAGTTAACCACTTTCCCTTCTTAAAATTGAAAATAACAAAGTTGTTATGTCGAATTCTGACTACATATCCTCATGAATATTTTTAAATTTTACCATCTATAAATTACACTATAAAAGCATTGATGGATTTCACTCCCAAATTAATTTATAAAAGCTACTTGACTTTAACATTCTCTGAATAAGTGGATTTTCAAAAATGAATTCAATACATGAGGCCTAATTTTATATCATGCATGTGCTTGTCAAATAGACAACTACCAGTCATGGGAGGGTTTTTTTTTTTAAATTGTCAGATAAGCTGAATATATTTATTATAATATGTTTGTTAAAAAGATGCTCTTTAAATAAAATAAAAAAATGTTTCGTATTACAAAATATTTATTGTCAATGTTTTTTTTTATCACAAAATAAATTGAACAAGTGTAATTCATCACAGATGAAACTCTGAAAAAAAAAAGAAATAAAACATTAGTTATTTCATACACACATGTCTTAAAATATTCAATACAATAACTTTAAAATCATCTTGTGTCTGTGCTGTAACTTTTGAAAACTATTTCTTAAGATATTTTTTAGTATATATATAAAAAAAAAAATCTATACCAATCCATCATTTAAAATACCATTATATTTTGTAATCAATATTACATTTAAATATCAGCATTTACAATTATACAAAATAATGCATATAACATTTTAAATAATAAAAATAAATATATGCATGCTGAACCTAAATGTAATATTTCATGTCCATTCAAATACCTCTATATCAACGATAATATGTATTCCTTTGTCTGATTGTTCAGAATTGGATTCTTCTGTATCACAAAGTAGGGTTAATGTATGTAAGCTACAAATATTCTAATATAGGACATGTATGTTTTCCTAATTTTTAACATTCTTCCTCCTATGATTCTTAACTAGCATGCATTGAGCAAACCAAAGTGGATTATGCATGGTCTTTGAAAGTCAATTCTCTTGAAAATAACAGTTTATCTTCAATAGGTGTCTCATTTATCATTTCCAAAATAGAGGATTGTGAAATACCATCTAAAAATAAAAACATTATCTAAGTGTCTCCAATAGTATGCCTCCACAGCCTTAATCCATCAAATTGTTGCCACTTACCATGTGAACGTGTCTTTGTATGGTTTTCCAGGTCAGCACATTTGAAAGACAATGCCAGACATGATCCCATTGGTATTCTTCACTTTCAATCTTGGATTCTTCACTTTCAATCTTGGATTCTTCACTTTCAAACTTGGATTCTTCACTTTCAGTCTGGGAATTCTTCACTTTCAGTCTTGGAATTCTTCACTTTCAGTCTTGAATTCTTCACTTTCAGTCTTTAGATGAAGTCATCTCCCTAATGGCAGAAAAAGTGTGAATAAAAATATTAATACAATTGTGTAAATCAGTTCTGCACCCCTTTCCCACCCCCCATTTCTGAAACGATTTATGTCACTAGCTTACTAAGCGTGTGTAGCATCTTGTGTTATGTTCTATCAATCAAGTGTGAAGATGAGTCATATTGAGCAGACCGAACCTCTAATGTGTGACTTTGAACCATGGTCATGCTAGAGGATCCCTTTCTGAGTATCCAAATTTTAAGTAATGTGTCAACTAAATACTAGTTTTGAAAATGTATGCCATATGATGTATTTTTGTTCCAAATTCCTGCCAGCCACAGTCCATACATTTATACTTACCAGCTGATGTTGTCTTTAAAAACCAGGTGGCAAAGACTTGTTACAGGACCCAATGACCAGAGCATCACCTATATTAATAAATGTAAAAATTGTTATCATTTGATGAACAATCCTAACATGTTTGCACAATTCTCTACTTGTCATTTACCTAGAATTCACATCTATTGACAATACTCCAATCTAACTTCTATTATTTACCGTCTGAAGTGGCGGTTGATGATGTCTGCTCTGACATTGAGCCCCTCGCCCCGGAATGGCCCCCCTAGAACAGGCTCGTCCTCCTCATCTTGGAGGAGGCGTCGGGGCGCCTGAACAGCCTGCAGCATCTCAGCCCGCTGTGCAATATTATGCAGGACGCTACAGGCTATAACGATCTTCGCCACCTTCTGAGGGCTGTACTGGAGGGCTCCTCCCGACCTGTCAAGGCATCTGAATCTCATTTTGAGGAGCCCAAACATCCTCTCGACTACAGCCCTAGTCCTCTTATGCGCCCTATTATAGCGCTCCTGAGCCTCATCAGTAGGGTTACATAATGGCATAATGAGCCAAGGCCGGCTCATGTAACCAGAATCACCTATAAATTAGGAACAGAACAAAAAGAAAATTTTATACCCAAAAAATGTAATTATATTAAACAAATTTATTTGTTTACACGAAAATCCAATAACAAATGTTTTAATTTAAAAATAATAATCTATTTAAATCTTATTCTCTATCTGACCATTTCAGCTAAGACATGCTACCTATGCGTATTTCGCATAAACAAGACCTTTGCTAAAATAAAAAATAAATGGTTAAATTGCATTCTTGATCTGACCAATTAAGCTAGAACATGCTACATATCTGTTTTGAGCTAAAACTAGACATTTGCTGAAAGAGACAATGACATGGTTACATTGCATTCTGTATCTGTCCATTTAAGCTAGATCATGCTACATATGCGTATTTCGCATAAACAAAACCTTTGCTAAAATAAAAACAAAATGGTTAAATTGCATTCTCTATCTGCGCATTTGAGGTAAGACATGCTACATATCTGTTTTTAGCTAAAACTAGACATTTGCGGAAAGAGACAATGACATGGTTAAATTGCATTCTCTATCTGCCCATTTAAGCTAAGACATGCTACATATCTGCTTTGAGCTAAAACTAGACATTTGCGTAAAGAGACAATGACATGGTTACATTCCATTCTCTATCTGCTCATTTAAGCTAAGACATGCTACATATCTGCTTTGAGCTAAAACTAGACATTTGCGTAAAGAGACAATGACATGGTTACATTGCATTCTCTATCTGCCCATTTAAGGTAAGACATGCTACATATCTGTTGGAAGCTAAAACTAGACATTTGTGGAAAGAGACAATGACATGGTTAAAATGCATTCTCTATCTGCCCATTTAAGCTAAGACATGCTACATATCTGCTTTGAGCTAAAACTAGACATTTGTGGAAAGAGACAATGACATGGTTAAATTGCATTCTCTATCTGCTCATTTAAGCTAAGACATGCTACATATCTGCTTTGAGGTAAAACTAGACAATTGTGGAAAGAGACAATGACATGGTTAAATTGCATTCTCTATCTGACCATTTAAGGTAAGACATGCTACATATCTGTTTTGAGCTAAAACTAGACATTTGCGGAAAGATAAAGAAATGGTTAAATTGCATCCTACAGCTACACATTACACTAACAGTTTAAGAGTACAGTGGCAATTGTCTAACTAGTTAACCATGTTGTGCACAAATACTCACCAACGAGATAGCCAGGGGGAAATTGTCTTTCCTCAAACTGCCGCCACAGGGAGGACAGAGAGAGGATGCGGGCATCATGACAAGCCCCGCTGAAATTCGCACACACCTGCATAATCCTCATCCGTGCGTCACAAACATACTGCACATTGAGGCTATGGAAATGTTTGCGATTTCAGAAGGGCAAGTCATCAGCTGGAGCACGCAGCGCAATGTGGGTGCAATCTATTGCTCCCAAGACATTGGACAATTCAGCGATAGCAAAGAATCCCCTCTTCAGGCACCTCCAATCACCATCATTCTGAGGGAATCCTATGTAACGCTTACTGATACGTACCATGGCGTCCAGAAAGTGATCAAACACCACCGAGAATGTACCTTGAGACAGGCCATGCATGTACATCTCTCCTGATTGAAAACTCCCGGAGGCCAGGACGTATATACAACTTAGCATCTTAGTGATGCCAGGGACAGCAGTCCTTATTCGTATACGTGGCTCCAGATGAGGTCTAAGAACATCGTAAAGGCCAATGAGCTGTTCGCGATTGAGCCTATACTTGTCATAAACCTCAAAGTCACTCATGTTTTCCAAGGTGGGTCTTACCCTGTAGACACGAGGACCTCTAACCAGACGAGCCCTTTGTCTCACTCGGAGCCGCAGAGGCTGCCTGATTCTATCAACCGCTACTCGGGCAACAGCACCACCAGCAGAGTCTATCAGATCGTCATCCATATTTGCCAAGTTTAGCAGCACGAAGCCAAACAGCAGAGTAAACACAACGCAAGGAGTAACAAGGTATGCAAAAATACAGAAGCGAATTGATACAATGTCGATCACCATGGACGCTTTGGCCATGTTGTTTGGGGGATTTATAGTGCAATTAGTCCAATGGTAGTGAGTTTGTAATATTTGCTGATTGTATTCACTTGTTTGTATGTGAGCGGCGCGAATGCTTTCAAAGTGGGCGTTTTTTTTAGGTGTTTGCTGAAATGCTGTTTTCCCCAAATGAATCGCAATGTGAAAGTGTAAAATGTAACACATACAGTGCATCTTCGTAATGTTTGTTCATATCCGTAATAAATATTTATTAAATGCGATCTTATAGTAAAAAGCACACGTCCAGGCTAACATGAATGAAAGTGCATACTTGTCTATAATGTGCATAGAATGTGATCGATCAATGTTGCTGCAATATAGTTTGTAAACGATAAAGTAACAACTGTCATCTGTAGTATTGTATATATAAGTGATTTGCGAGATGTAAATATTGTACGCGTCCCATTAAAATCGCACTAATAATTCAGAACTTCCGGCTGTCATCTGTAGTATTGTATATATACGTGATTAACGAGATGTAAATATTGTACGCATCCCTTTAAAATTGCACTAATAATTCTGAACTTCCGGCTGTCATCTGTAGTATTGTATATATAAGTGATTAGCGAGATGTCAATATTGTACGCGTCCCTTTAAAATCGCAATAATACTGAAGATCTTCCGGCTGCCATCTGTAGTATTGTATATATAAGTGATTAGCGAGATGTCAATATTGTACGCGTCCCTTTAAAATCGCAATAATAATTCTGAACTTCCGGCTGCCATCTGTAGTATTGTATATATAAGTGATTAGCGAGATGTCAATATTGTACGCGTCCCTTTAAAATCGCAATAATAATTCTGAACTTCCGGCTGTCATCTGTAGTATTGTATATATAAGTGATTTGTGAGCTGACAATATTTATTACGCATCCCAGTAAAATCGCCATAATAATGATGTTCCAAACTCTTGTTTACGTATATGTTGTATTTAGGAAAACATGGATATACTAGGCGCTGCTTAAAAATAGGTGTATAAAATATCCTCTAATGAGTATTAGTATTTACCTATACCTGATGGTGATATGCTAGATAAAGTACACACTTGACACATAATATGTATAAAAATATAAAAGATGCAAAATTATTCTTACAAATCACAATGATAAATGTCCATTAAAAGTCCATGTCTGTTACTGGTATTTAAAAGCAGGCAGTTCCTTAGAAAAGTCCCAAACGAACTTGATGCAGAAATCTATGAAAATAAAGAAAAAAGAGCGCCCAAACGCATCTAAGTGCAGACAGTCTGTACAATATTTATTAACACGATAAACATATATCTCACATATGGAAATACACTCACAATTTAAAAAATCATAACACACGATGTATAAAATCACCCAGTAGATTTTCCTTTCCTCCGGCTCCAGTAGCGTTACGTGTGACGTCAGTATCACGGCTGTTTGTGGGTGTGTTGGCTTCTGACCAATCCGGCAGTAACTTCCGTGTGTTTAACATATATCCAGTGAGGCCGCCTTTTGTTGTGTTTATCTATCAAATTGGATTACACCAAGCGGGCTGAGGATAGATGTTCTATGTTATGATATGCCATTCTATGGTTTAGCAATATACACCCTGGTGTGAAAGAGACATATCGTTATATTGGGAAAGCATTTCTACAACCAGTATTAACTAACCAATAGCGGAGAAGGGACTTACGGAAGTTACCGCCGGATTGGTCAGAAGCCAACACACCCACAAACAGCCGTGATACTGACGTCACACGTAACACTACTTGAGCCGGAGGAAATGAAAATCTACTGGGTGATTTTATACATCGTGTGTTATGATTTTTTAAATTGTGAGTGTATTTCCATATGTGAGATATATGTTTATCGTGTTAATAAATATTGTACAGACTGTCTGCACTTAGATGCGTTTGGGCGCTCTTTTTTCTTTATTTTCGTATATGTTGTATTGTAGTATTGAGTGCTAAAGTTCTGAAAGGGGCGGTACAGACCTAAAGCTGTAATGTGTATGGTTGAATCTTCTAATGACGTCATCATATTATCAACCTGCCTGTGTAGTTATGAAATCCTCATTGTGTTGTTGTATTTTACTACATTGTTATTGTGTGCTGATTAAAATATAAATGTGTGGGGGGCGTGTCTTCGGAGCCGCCATGATTAGACGCTTTATCTAACAGCTCCAGATCCCTGGGGGAGATCACACTGATTATACAACTCTCAACTCGGATAACATAATCCTTTCTAGTGGATTTGACTATATGAAGGTCCACTGAATCTGAGAATACTTATCTCATGTGGATCACTTCCTCGGATCCATCGTTAAGCTCTTCTAGTCAGTCAAGGCGGAGGGCTTCCATCATCATTATAACCCCCCCCCCCCCGGTTTGCCGTGTAAATCTGAACCATATAGTGTCTCTACTGGGTGGCGAAAGTAAAGATAGATATGAATCGGGCTTCGAGTCACAAAATTCAAGCTCTTTTGACAGCTCTAGCACGGAAAGTGGACGATAACTTTACCCACCTTATCTCTCTTGTGGAGTCTAGCCCCCAGCAACAGCCGAAAGGGGAACTTAACATGGCTGCCGAATTGGTGCAGGGTACGCAGCATGTCAGCTTGCAAGGTCTCCCTTGTGAGACAGAGATCACTCAGCGTATGGAAGCCCTGGAGCAACAGCCGTGCACAGCTTGGCAAGAGGCCACTGGATGGTCCCCGGAATTGAAGGATTCGGTCATCGCATCTACTGCAGAACCGACCGGGTGTGGGGGAGCCTTCCGGGGGAAATAAATACAGCCGCAGGTGGATACGGCCGGCCACCTGAAGAATTATAAAGTGTCAGCCACAGACCCGGTGACGACCGGAGTTTTATATTCCCCTGGGAGACCCCCTTTGCCTGAGTTGCAAGCGAACTTACTTATACCTACCGATCCTTACTTATTGCCTCCTCTGGACTCCCCTATAAGGCCCCCATCAGATGAAACAGGGGGGATTACGTTGGTAGACATTGACTCTGATTCTTTTCTTTTGGAGGATTGGTATTGCCAAGGGAAATGCTCCAGACAGAACTTGTTTTGCCTATACATCATCCTGAGGGCCTACCACAAGATAAGGAAGCCAGCTTGCACCCGGTTGGGGATTGGGTAGCTTTAGATTGTCATCTACAATCCAGTAATGGGGAAGCCTAGTAGTTGCATTTGGTTTCCCATACAATGCTGTTAACTTTTTTTTTCCCTAGGTTTGAATTCATATAAGGGACTAGAATATTTGTTTTTAGCATCTGCCTGATTTGAAGTTATTCATGTGTCAAAATTACTTGTATTAATTAAATATGTTGAAATGAGATTAGGCTGCCAACCTCTTTTATAGCCCCCCTCAAACAAAGACCAATGACTTGTTATGTTAGGTCTGGTAACATGCTGGACAGTACACCTGCACTTAGTATTAACAATAGACACCCATTGAGCTGATTATATATTAGTACCTCTCCTCCCCCTTATCGGGGAATGTGAGATAGGGAATATTTTTGATGTTCATAGATTGGCCCCTGTTTTCCCTTAAGTAACCACCCAAAATATATATCTATCCATGTTCAGCTTTAATGATATATCATTTAATGTTTTCATAGGTTGGTGGATTATTTAGCGGTGTTAATCCGCTGTGCAGCGCTGAAAATTTTTTCTTTTCCATTTTTCTTCCACTAACTCAATTCTCTTGCCAGCATATATCATTATACTTTTTTATATTTCACCCAATATGGTGACATTTTTAGTGGTATTAATCCACTACTTCGTATCTACATATATAAGGCTATACAAAAAAGAGTCTGTTATTGCTAGCAAGAGCCATTTTAAAGTATTATTCTAATAGTAAGCAATTCATCCTCCAGAGGTACTTATCTTGAGCTATTCTATATATTATTAAAAAGAGGTATCAATTTATTATTATTGCATTCTAAGTTTGACATGGTTAATAGTGGTAATATGTTGTATTGTATTGCATGAGACGTTTACATGTTGTCTGTAGTCTTTTTAATTAGGTGCTTATGCTTGGCATTAATGTGTCTGATGTTGGACATGGTGGTTCTGAACATTTCCTGTTTGCAATTTGTAAATGTGATAATGCAAAATGTATGTCATTGTCTGCAATACCTCAATAAAAAGCTTTGATTATAAAAAATATAAATGTGTGCTTTGTGGTTGCGTGATGCGTGTTATGTACATATAAGTATATATTGTGATTGTGTCCCACATATGCTGACTTCTATATAGCGGTCTAGCATTGTTGTTCCTTCCCAAAAAGTGACAGCTGTAATCTGTTCTAATGATGTTGTTATTGTACGTAATTCATAATGGTTTATTGTGAGTGAATCGTGATGTTAAAGGTACAGTAAAATCCCTATTTTCTGTTTCCTGATTCATAGAGAGAATGTAATGTGTTTTCCCCCATCATTTGAATGCACATGTATGAGTGAATGATAAAAGTAAAGTATGTGCATCCATGAATGATCATGTGTTAATCCTATGTAGATATGCTGTTGCTGCAAGCATATGAGTTGAATAAATGAAATGCAATACTAAAGGTAAATGAGAGGTGATTCCAATTGTCTACTGTTTGTGAATCCTGAAATGTTCCAATTAATTTTCTGTCCGTTTAAATGTGATGTAATTGTTGAAAATGTTTGTTACTAGTGATGGTGATTTGTAGTTGATGTAATGTAAAAGTATCAAACAATTTAATGTTGTTGTGAATTTCCCATAAGTAAAATCCATCACTCCATATGGAAATAGCCATTTCTTGATCTATTTGTCATAGCGGGGCTAACGCAGAAAAACATGAGTTATTTTCAGAATTCTAGCGCTGGTATTTAGAGTTTTCTTGTCTACGCTTTTTGCGTGAGTTAGGGAAATCTGTCTGTCTCGTGCACGAGCACGTCTTCCCCATAGAAGTCAATGGAGGAGAAAAATGTGTGTGTAAATAAAATCCAAGACTGGTTTTGAGCGTAAAGTGAGTGACGTCATGGTCTTGTGTGAAAAAGTAGCTAAATCGTATTTAATCTGTAATCAAATTCTTCTTTGTGTATGTAATGTGTATATTGTTTGTATGTATCGATGAGTGTATGTATGTGATAATATTATTAGTTAGATGTAACAAACAAGACTGTCCACAGCACCAATGTGATAAAAGGAATCTTCTTTATTTAAATGTATAAAAGCATACAAGACAGGTATGCGACGTTTCGAGACCGCAGTCTCTTAATCATGCATACACAGTAATGCACCTGTCTCTTAATTTAAAGGCAGTGTCAACCAATCACATTCAGAATCCAAAGTAACACACCTTGTGCTTGGATTAACCTTTTCATCTCTTATTTATACATATATATACAATTGTGATTTAAGTATGTAGATTCTGCCATCCATAAATAGAGATAAAAACAATATATTTACACAAAAAACAGGTAAATTACAAAACACAGGTAAAAAGCAGATGTACACTTACAGAAATATAATTACATCTCGATTTTGCAACTCTTTTTAATTTACAGCCTTTAAGCAAAACACTGTTATTTTTTACAATGTGTAAACTCTTTATTTTAATACTACAGAGAACGAGATATAAAAATATCCTGCATAAACTATTAATTGATTTTTAACCTTAAACCTTAGGAATATACTCATGATAAAACATCACGAGTATAAGTAGAGGGGAACTCAGACTTAAAATAAGAAGACTTGAAATAAAAAGATTTTTAACATCATATTGTTAGAAGAGAATTTAAAAGTGAATTTGCTCAGAGGAAGAGCGACAGATCCCATTCTCTATTTAACCCCTTAGGGTACATGGAATCCAACCTGTGAATCCAAAATGCCTCTCTTTGTTTCAGAAACATTTCTCTGTCACCTCCTCCTCTGAGCACTCCCACTTGAGCTATGATTTGCCAACGTAGTTGGCTAATCTGATGGCCAAATTCCACAAAGTGGCAAGCTACTTTAGCCTTATCGTCTTTCTTTCTAATATTTGACTTATGTTGATTGAGTCTATTTCTCATGCTTTGGGTCGTTTCCTGAAAAAAACAGATGAAAAAATATCTGACCTGAAAAAGCAGATTCAGGAACGGAAGCAGTTAAAGTTCGTCCGTGATGAAGACGACTATATGAAAGGCAGAGTTTACAAGTGGAGGTCGGAGTACTTCGATTCACAGAGGGGATTCCCCACTACGTCACAGCGACGCCAAGGGCGGTATACCAATCAGCAGCAGAGACGTAAGGAAGGGGGCGGAGCTACATCAGATACGTCATCCGGATCATCATCACCTTTTTTATCCAGCAGCGAAGACGGAGCCACAGAGGTGGGAGGAAACACCGGCGGAGAGCAGTCCAAGCGGATGAAGACGAGGGGACCAGGCAATCGGAAGCCCCGCAAACAGTAATTAACATTTCCAAAACCAAATTGGAGAGTAGTGAGTACGAACTTTTAGAAAAAGGGTTATCCTTTTGCCCCTATAAAGACCTGGACTTCTTTGAGCTAAACAAAGATTTGTTTAGATTTTTCAGAAGTATAAAATTGAAATTGTTTTTTGGTAATAAACATATTGGCATAAATGACAACATGTTAAGTAAATCTGACAAATGCTGTGCTATCACCCCAAAAAGGTATAATCTATACAAAAAGAGTACATTTACACCTCAGGTACATAACAGCAGTCTAGACACATTCATGAAATTGGTTATGTCTGACATTAAAGAATTAGAAACAAAAGTAACCAAGGATAGAAAAAGGAAAAACTTAAATTTATCTAAGGTTGAACGAGAGGCCATTAAAACTATTAAACAAAAAGATAATGAAATCATAATCAAAAGAGCAGACAAGGGCGGAGCCACCATAGTCCTAGATAAAGAGTATTACATAAATGAGATTCTGAAACAGCTACAAGATACTGACACCTATCAGAAATTAGACACCAACCCTATTTTTAAGATCCAGAAAGAAATTAAACGTATTATAACCAATGCCATTAGAGCAGGTATCATTGATAAAACAATGGGAGAATATTTATATAGAGAACATCCAAGAACCCCCATTTTTTATACTGTACCTAAAGTACATAAAAATATGCAAAGTCCTCAAGGGCGTCCCATAGTCTCCAATGTTGAATCTGTATTCTCTAATATTGCTGTTTTTTTGGATAAATTGCTGCAACCGTATGTAGAAAAAATGTCCTCATACATTAAGGATACAAGTGATTTTATCAGTAAATTATCCACATTAGAATTAGACTGCTCTAAATTCATAATTTACACACTAGATGTAAAGAGTTTATACACCTCAATAAAGCATGAGAGTGGCATCGGTATAATAAGACAAATGTTAATAACATCAGGGGAATATAATTTGCAACAAATTGATTTTTTTGAAGAATTACTGAGAGTGGTGTTATTTTACAATTATTTTATTTTCAGGGACTCGTGGTATATACAAAAGAAGGGAACGGCCATGGGGTCTAATGCTGCTCCATCATATGCCAACCTTTACAAAAATTTGTCTATAGTAACCAGCTTTTTCATAAGTATGGCGCCACCTGGTGGAGATTCATAGATGACATCTTTGGCATATGGTGGGGCAGCAGGGCTCCCTGGTCCACTTTGTTGATGAGATTAATCATGAGGTAACAGGCCTAGAGTTCACTTTAAATTTAAGTGAAGAAAGGATGGTGTTTCTAGACACTGAGATATACAAAAAGGGTACTGAATTGAAAGTTGATATACATTGCAAAGAAACAGATCGCAATACCCTTTTAAGGTATGATAGTTTTCACAACAATAGGTTAAAGGACTCATTACCTAGGAGTCAACTTATTAGGGTGGACAGAATTGTCAGTGAGCAAGAAATCAAGAAAATTAGGTTTAAGGAAATGGGCAAAAAGTTTCTAGATAGAGGGTATCCTGCAGTGCTTATTAATCAAGAGATACAAAATATACATAGAGTAAGGGATAGAGATAAAGCAAGACAAGCTAAAGATAATAAATTAATCTTCTTATCCCAACACAATGAGCACAGTAATAAGATATCTAAGATTATAAGAAGGCACTGGCATATCATCCAGGATTGTAATAAAGAAATAAAAGTATTGCAAAACAAACCCATTATGGCCCACAAGCGAGTTAAAAATCTTGGAGACTTTCTAGTAAAATCTGACTTAGGATTTAAACGACCAAATAAAGAAAGGTACATCACTGAGAGGAATATTGGTTGTTATCCATGTTTAGGGTGTGGTAATTGTAATTCTGTTATCAAGGGCAAGGAATTTGTACACCCTATAAATGGTCATAAATTTAAGTTGAAATCACATTACACATGCGAATCCACATATGTGGTATATATAATTAAATGCCCATGTGCCCGTATCTATGTAGGTGAAATGACCCAAAGCATGAGAAATAGACTCAATCAACATAAGTCAAATATTAGAAAGAAAGACGATAAGGCTCCAGTAGCTTGCCACTTTGTGGAATTTGGCCATCAGATTAGCCAACTACGTTGGCAAATCATAGATCAAGTGGGAGTGCTCAGAGGAGGAGGTGACAGAGAAATGTTTCTGAAACAAAGAGAGGCATTTTGGATCCACAGGTTGGATTCCATGTACCCTAAGGGGTTAAATAGAGAATGGGATCTGTCGGTCTTCCTCTGAGCAAATTCACTTTTAAATTCTCTTCTAACAATATGATGTTAAAAATCTTCTTATTTCAAGTCTTCTTATTTTAAGTCTGAGTTCCCCTCTACTTATACTCGTGATGTTTTATCATGAGTATATTCCTAAGGTTTAAGGTTAAAAATCAATTAATAGTTTATGCAGGATATTTTTATATCTCATTCTCTGTAGTATTAAAATAAAGAGTTTACACATTGTAAAAAATAACAGTGTTTTGCTTAAAGGCTGTAAATTAAAAAGAGTTGCAAAATCGAGATGTAATTATATTTCTGTAAGTGTACATCTGCTTTTTACCTGTGTTTTGTAATTTACCTGTTTTTTGTGTAAATATATTGTTTTTATCTCTATTTATGGATGGCAGAATCTATATACTTAAATCACAATTGTATATATATGTATAAATAAGAGATGAAAAGGTTAATCCAAGCACAAGGTGTGTTACTTTGGATTCTGAATGTGATTGGTTGACACTGCCTTTAAATTAAGAGACAGGTGCATTACTGTGTATGCATGATTAAGAGACTGCGGTCTCGAAACGTCGCATACCTGTCTTGTATGCTTTTATACATTTAAATAAAGAAGATTCCTTTTATCACATTGGTGCTGTGGACAGTCTTGTTTGTTTGATATTGTGGAGCTGGAGGTCGCCAGCTTGACCAATTTGCACCAAAGCCTAGGAAGGCATTGCCCTGTGCCGGTCTCATCTCACAGTGCTATACCTATTAGTTAGATGTAGCTATATGAGTGTCTTTTCCCATCTGTCAATGTAAGACAATAGCAAAATGGATTTGTGTTCTTTTTTTTTCTAACACCCGAGATCTCGCAACTTTGATCCTTTCTATTTTGACGAAAAAATATTAAAAATGAAAAATAAATATAGTGTAGTGTTTGTATGAGTGTAAGTGTACTTTGTGTAATATTTGTTTTATGATTCGTTGATGTTTATTTTGTCGGTAGATGTTAACTCCTGGTTCTGGGTTGAACTTGTCAGTAAGGATTTCAGCGTTAGGAAATTTTTGAGTGTCGGTAAGTAAACTCTAAATACCAGCGGGCTGTAAAAAGCAGTGTTAGGAGCCCTATACGCTGGTTTTGATGGCTAACGCAAAACTCTAAATCTAGGCGATTGTGATTTTAGCTTAGTATTTAATTAACTGAAAGCGCTAATACAATTGTAACAAAAAAAAAAAGATAAATTTTTTTACAATTTTCAATTTTAAAATATCACAAAATATATTATATCAATGTGATAAAGATGTAATGGTCTACAGCGGTGCCTCCAGTAATGTTGGTGTATTTATCAGCAGCAGCAGTTGCCACCAAGGTATTACATATTATGATTATGAATATTCATAATTAATAGCAGTATAAAGCTATTGTCAGTGATATCTCCAATTAATATAGCAGAATCTTGTCAATACACTCCAATAAGATGTTAAATCTCTGTAGTGTACCCCAAAATAACACTATTGAGATGACTACAAATTTGACAATAGAATTATTATAAAAATGAATATTTAATCTCAATTTAAAATATTATAATATAATATATCTCTATGAACACATTAATTATATTTATGTAGTAACTGAATATTACCTATGACCAGATATATATATCAATTGGTTAATAAAATATAAAGCTGGCTATAGAGATATTTAGGTTTATTACTATTAAATTAAATTGTCTGTTATCTCATTATTATGGATCTTCACAAAAGAAGTAAGCGTTCCATCCTCGTTAAAAACAAACAATGTGTTTATTTAAATCCATTTAAAATCCATATGGAGGTACAACATTTCAGAAGAAGGTGGTGTAGTGAGAACTGGCTTACGCATTTCGGCGGTACGTCATAATCATAGCCTGATGTTCCACTACACCATTTACATTTAAATAGCAATTGCATTCATTTGATTGGCTGTGCGGTAAAAACAAAATACACACCCCCTTCCAGTTTAACACTATATGTCTAGTAGTCTCTTGCTAGAGTCCTATACTGTGCTCGAAGTGAAAAATGCTTAATATAACAAAGATGTATACTGTGTCTGTATAACAATATATACATATGCTAACAAAATGTTAGGTTACACTAGTGAAGATTGTTTAAAAATGCAAAGAATGCTGAAATGGAAGCACAATTATACAAAGTGTGAAAACCTAAGTATACTGTGACTATTACAATAAAATCTATACTGCACATTTATACATTGTGTCAAGCACACAATCATGATGTAGCTAGAAAATGAATAGTAATAAACTCATAGGACACAATATTTCTTTAAATTAAGCTTAACTCAAAATTAATTGCCTATTAAATATCACACATGAATTATACTAGAACAATCTATATATAGCCAGAAAGTTTAACCAATTCAATATATATATAGCTTTTTTAACAACGTTGGGACTCCCCTATGTTCAAATTTCACAATGAAATCTTAGCTTAACTCTCACATCTAATGAAATTTTCAGGGAATACAATTCACTATATTACCCCAAAATAGTCTTATAATACTTTAAATAATCAACCAGAGATTTTTACACAAATTTGTCAGCTCAACATATACCAATTAATATAGCATCAAACCGCTTAATACATTACCAGTATCTAATTTGAGAGTTCAATATTCCAGATATTTCTTATGGTCTTATGTGAAGGTATCACTATTTTGCAAGGGTACAGGTCACATAGTTATCTCTCTTGCAGCCAGGGTTCAGAGAAAGTAGGCCCAAACGGTGTGTATCTGTGTTTAACAAAGTAAGTCTGTTTCCTTCTTGCATAGTGTGAAAGCCTATATCAGTGAATAGACTCCTTCTTCATTTCTAATTCATTCCAGGAAATTCTCTGGATACGCTCCTTATCTCTCATTGACCACTGGTAATGCCACTTTGTAATTAAACCCCCATGGTTGAATATCTCGGGTTGTAATTCTCACACGGAACACCAGGGGGCAACATGTAAATGGAGTGTAGCTTTGCTTGCAAAATCTTAACTGTATTTCAACGATATATATGTTTTATAGAAATGTATATATTTAATACATTTATAATTTCATAGTTTTACTAAAATTATCTGGTCAATACATGGCCCATCTAATTTAACTGAGTATGTAATTTTAAGACCAAGCATGGGTATATTTTGAGATATATATATATATATATATATATATATATATATATATATCAAAATATACCCATGCTTGGTCTTACAATTACATACTCAGTTAAATTAGATGGGCCATGTATTGATATATATATCCTATTATTTTATATCTTATATATAGTCTGTAAGTAGCAGTCTGATGTAATTAAATCCTGTCAGATATATCTATGAGCATTATTATATTTACTATTAAATATGTATATCTCATTTCATCATATCATATGTCTTAATAGAATCATAGCGTTTAATATTCTGGTATTACATTGCAATTTTGAGCATATCTCTATATTCTATACATACCTGCAATAGAATTCTGTAGCAATTAAATCATGACAGGTATATATGAGCATTATAATTATTGACTAATTTAATTATGGCCTATTTCTTAATGTTTAAGAGTATGGACTCCCGTCTATGATTATAGTCATAGGACAATGTATTTAATATGTATTCATTTCCTCTCAGTGGTTTATTAGATTCCTGGAAAAAAGAAAGCGCTGTTTATTCTGAAATACAGTCAAACATTTTAAATTCACCAATACAGATACCCACTCAATACAGCAGACACTAACTAATATATGCCTATATTACAAGTTTTGTTGGTAAAAACTTGCGGGGCTAACAAGCCTTTTTTTTCCAGCGTTTACTTTAAACAATGCTGGTATTACAAGTTTTCTGAATGGCTGCGTTAGCCTCAGAAAAGTGAGCGTTGAGCAAATTTAGCTCCACTTCTACCTGTAATACCAGCGTTGTTTACGGTAACGGTAAGCTGGCTAAACGTGCTTGTGCACAATTTCCCCATAGGATACAATGGTGCTGAGCTGGCTGATAAAAAACACCCTAACATGAACCCCGAGTCTAAACACCCCTAACCTTACACTTATTAACCTCTAATCTGCTGCCCCCAACATCGTCGCCACCTGCATTATACTATTAACCCCTAATCTGCCGCTCCGGACACCGCCGCCACCTACATTATACTTATGAACCCCTAATCTGCCGCCCCTAACATCGCCGACACCTATATTATATGTATTAACCCCTAATCTGCCGCCCCAACATCGCCGCTACTATAATAAAGTTATTAACCCCTAAACCTAAGTCTAACCCTAACCCTAACACCCCCCTAAGTTAAATATAATTTAAAGAAATCTAAATAAAATTACTATAATTAAATAAATTATTCCTATTTAAAACTAAATACTTACCTATAAAATAAACCATAAGATAGCTACAATATAACTAATAATTACATTGTAGCTATTTTAGGATTTATATTTATTTTACAGGCAACTTTGTATTTATTTTAACTAGGTAGAATAGCTATTAAATAGTTAATAACTATTTAATACCTACCTAGTTAAAATAATTACAAAATTACCTGTAAAATAAATCCTAACCTAAGCTACAAATGCTCCTAACACTACACTATCAATAAATTAATTAAATAAATTAACTAAAATTATCTAAATTAAAATACAATTAAATAAACTAAACTATAGTACAAAAAAAACCCAAACACTAAATTACAAAAAATAAAAAAATATTACAAGAATTTTAATCTAATTACACCTAATCTAAGCCCCCTAATAAAATATAAAAGCCCCCTAAAATAATAAAATTCCCTATCCTAAACTAAATTACAAAAGTAATCAGCTCTTTTACCAGCCCTTAAAAGTGCTTTTTGTGGGGCATTGCCCCAAAGTAATCAGCTCTTTCACCTGTAAAAAAAATACAAGACCCCCCCAACATTAAAACCCACCACCCACACACCCCTACTCTAAAACCCACCTGATCCCCCCTTAAAAAAACCTAACACTAACCCCCTGAAGATCACCCTACCTTAAGCCGTGTTCACGCAGCCGGGCCGAATTCTTCATCCAATCCGGGTGATGTGGTCCTCCATCCGACAGAAGTCTTCATCCAAGCGGGGCAGAAGAGGTCCTCCATCTGGCAGAAGTCTTCATCCAATTGGGGCAGAAGAGGTCCTCCATCCGGCAGAAGTCTTCATCCATCCGCGGCTCCATCTTCAAGACCTCCGACGCGGAACATCCTCCTCGGCCGACGGACTAACGACTAATGAAGGTTCCTTTAAATGACGTTATCCAAGATGGCGTTCCTCGAATTCCGATTGGCTGATAGGATTCTATCAGCCAATCGGAATTAAGGTAGGAAAAATCCGATTGGCTGATTTAATCAGCCAATCGAATTGACCTCTCATTCTATTGGCTGATCCAATCAGCCAATCGAGGGATGCCATCTTGGATGACGTCATTTAAAGGAACCTTCATTCGTCGTACCTGTACTTGCCATACTCGTAATACCAGCGGGCAGTGGAGGCTCCTCCATTTGTTCACATTCGCACGTGAACCCCCATTCAGATGTGAACCCCCATTCAGAAGAAGAGAAGAAAAACAAATTCTGAAGAAAATATAATTTTTCCAATAGCCCCCCTATTGGAAAAATTATATTTAATTTATACCCCCAAAAAAGTTAAAGCAAAACTGTTTTTTGTTGTTAATTTATATATTTTTAATGTTTCCACAATTCCACTGTTTTTTTTTTTTATTTAACCGCACATGCGGTAGAGCCTACATGCCTGTCTCATTAGCTGCCTGTATATTTTCATGCAGACCACTCCCACTCTCCACCCCATCCCTATACTGGCTTAATCGCACAGTTCAGCCTGTGCTCACGAGCCAGTGAGGTGGTGTTAAGCTGGTCTGGATACGTCATCACTGATCACGTGATGATCAGTCAGCTCCAGAGTCCAGCTCCGCCTCCACCCACTCTCTTTGAGGTGACTGACTGCGAGTGCGCACAGTGTGCTGTGAGGAGGAAATGAGGAATGAAAATTGCTGTTCATCCAGCATGGGGACATGTGCCATGTGTTGGTGGGGACTGGTTGAGAAGCAGCAGAGGACAGGCAAATCCTGCAGCCCTAACAATAGCAGCAGATACACCATCCTTGATCCTTCTGTGACCCAACTGGATTACTAAGGTACGGTGGCTGTGTCAGTGGTAAAAGGGACTGGGAGGAAGGTTATCTGCACACTGTTTGCACTATGACACTGCTCTGTTGTCATACTAACAGGCAGGCAGTGTCACAAACACAGGCAGCACGCTGTGAGGGAGGCTGGCTGATGTAGAGTAAAAAAATAGATAATGGCTGCACCGGAGGATCCAGGAGGCTTTTGATTGACAGTTTTACAGCCTTGTGACTCCACTGTTTGTTTTTACTACACAAGCCATGTACAGGGGTTAGGTGAGGGGGTCAGATCTGTTTAATGGTTATGTATGTAAGACTACAGCGATACAAAGGGGCTAGCTGGCTGCAAATACAAGTGAGTGAGAAATCCCTGACCCTGTGTGTGCTGTGTGAGCTGTATACATGTAAATCACTAACATATTTTTAAAACCTAATCTCCATCCCCCAGTGTGACTTGAAGCTTCTATAACAGTTACTCTGCTAGTACTAAAGCTCTTTAATTTTGCATATTGAAATTCTGCATTGTACTTATTTTGTGTTATTAAAAATATATATATGATGTCATCTTAAAATGTAAGATAAATATTTCTCCTTTCACAACCTCCATTTTCTATGCATATATCTGCCTGTTTTCTAATGGTTTTAATAAGCTATGTTTCTTTTAGCTTGGCATTCACCCTGCTTCTCTTTCATGATTCAGATAGAGAATACAATTTTAAACAACTTTCCAATTTAGTTCTATTATCTAATTTGATTCCTTCTCTTGTTATCCTTTGCTAAAAGGTTTATCTAGGCAAGTTCAGGAGCAGCAGAGAACCTAGGTTCTAGCTGGTTGCATATATATATCACCTATGTGTTCAGTTAGAAACCATTAGTGCATTGCTGCTCCTTCAACAATTGATACCAAGGGAATGAAACAAATTAGATAATAGAAGTAAATTAGAAAGTTGTTTAAAATTGTATTCTCTATCTGAATCATGACAGAAACATTTTGGGTTTCATGTCCCTTTAAGGTGAGCTGGGATGGTTGCATGGGGTAATAAAAACATCAGATTACTCCCATTATCATTCAGAAGCTTTATTAATGCTGTTATACCTCTCATGTACATATGAATACCAGATCTTTGATATGCCTATCCTAGATTTAAAGGGACAGTCTACAATATAATTTGTATTGTTTATAAAGATAATCCCTTTATTACCCATCCCTCAGTCTTGCACAACCAAACACTTATATTAATACACTTTTTACCTCTGTGATTACCTTGTATGTGTGCATCATCTGACAGCTCCATAATCACATATATAAAAGTACATTAATATAACAATGTTGGTTGTGCAAAGCTAGGGAATGGGTAGTAAAGGCATTAGCTATCTTTTTAAACAATAACAATTTTAGTGTAGACTGTCCCTTTAACTACAATTCCTATATGGCTACCACCATACTGCCTGCAAGAACATTTTTAGAAGTTTATCACCAAGTCAGCACATACATTATTAACGTACTAAAACATGTTTCCACCAAAGCTAATATTTAATCATTTGCATTGAGACTGACAATTATATTGTTTAATATAATGTCACGTCAAAGCTTTTATATTATATTCAATAGGAAATGCATTACAAGAAAGTATGTAGTCTGTGTGTGTGTGTAGTGTGTATGTATGTATGCTTGTGTAATGTGTATATGTATGTAATGTGTACAGTATGTATGCTTGTGTAATGTGTATATGTATGTAGTGTGTACAGTATGTATGCAGTTTGTTTGTGTAAGTGTGTGAAGTGTGTATCAAATATACATAGTTTCTCATTAAAGGGGCGGGGCCTCATTTCAAGGGGTGTGGTCTAGTGCACCCCCATCTTCAAAATTCACCAGCCGCCACTGCCAGCGGGCGTTAAAAAGCAGCGTTAGGACCCCTTAACGCTGCTTTTTAAGGCTAACGCAGAACTCGTAATCTAGCAGATAGTGTTACTGTTAGGCATAAGGCCTATCTCCCAGGCCAATATATGCATATATATATATATATATATATATTTTTTTTTTTTAATACAATCTGAGTATTTTAAGAGATCTGAAAATTATACAATTCATCTCAAATAAACCTTAAGTCCCAGTATTATCACAATTGCCAGTGTCCCTTTTCAGACAACATATGTGGATTCAGGCCTTCAAATTTAATTATTTGTCTCAACATTTGTATATCATATACTGTAAGTGTTAATAAACTATATCCTGGGATTCTGCTAGTAATATGAGTGCAGAACTGTGTCTGCTGTCCACAGGGGCATCCTGAATTAGGCAAGTATCAGGGCAATTATTTAAGTCATAGATTTTTATCTGAGAAAAAGGCATAGAACAAAGACTCTTTTGAAGTATATATACCTTATAGGTGGGGAACACCTCAGTCATTTACAAATGGTCAGAGCACTTCATGTAATACTGAAATATCACATAGATTATATGTTGAGATATATATATATATATATATATATATATATATATATATATCTCAATTAAATATAATTGTTGCCTACGCTTCTGTTGCCAGATTTCACACTCAAATTGGCAGAAAGAACTAGGGATCCAATATACAGCTTGGTACCCTTATGCTCTAAAGGTAATCTCCGTATGCCATTGTGAGTACCATGTTGTGGAGATTTAACAGGGAAGCGCCCCTTCAGCCTGCCATGGTCCTCTAAAACTTTTCTGTAGTTTGGGGCTTTAATATACAGTAGATTTACCTACTGGCTGATCTCTTAACTTGACTGCGGCGCTGTGAAAATTTTCATACCTCTCTCACCGCTACATACACCCTTCGCTGATACACAGGGGACCTCAACATTAGCTGCCATGCTACTATCAGCCAGATTAGACAGCAGTTTTTCCGACTTGCTCTCTCTCTCCCTTTTGCCCGCTCCCCTCCAGCTCACAGAAAATAAGGGGCCCATCTGCGTCCTGCAGATAGCCTTCAGACTTCTGAGCAGAATTGATACCAGTTATCAAGGTATGGGCTGAGCCAGAGGGCAATATTTCCAATATGCGTTCCTCCATCTTAATAAAATGCTCAATCGGTAGAGACTCAATGCTTCTCAGTACGCTAAGCTGGATAGTGGACATAGCTCCATGCTCTCCGCTTATCAACTTAGTGTAGATTGTAATCAAATGTAAAATATACAGCGTATCAGCTGTTCATACCCCTACTAATGCTTACAGGGGGTGGAGGGTTGCTTATCTGGTGCAGGATTCGGCCAATCTGAAATCTGGAGACTCAGAACAATCTGTAGGTTTAAGAAACCTTGATATAAAGAGTAGATTGGCTAATTGGCAAGTTATCGGCATTCTTCACACAGCAACCAATATTGCGACCATTTAAGGTTCTGCCCAGAGACATGCCCCATTCTCTCACCTAAATTTGTCTATCTCCATGTGGGTACAGACACACAGGACAGAACATGTTTCAATGGGATCCAGTGTCTCTGTTCACAGTGTACACATCAGCCCTTGATCTGTTGCAGGAATATAGAATAACGATAGACCAGTACACTTGCTCTTAAGAATGTTTTTTAACAATGGATACCAAGAAAAAAAAGTCAATTTGATCACAGAAGCAAATTGAAAAGTCTCCTTAAAGGGACATAATACTCATATGCTAAATCACTTGAAACTGATGTAGTATAACTTTAAAAAGCTGACAGGAAAATATCACCTGAGCATCTCTATGTAAAAAAGGAAGATATTTTACCTCACAATTTCCTCAGCTCACCAGAGTAAGTCCTGTGTAAAAAGTTATACTTCAGCTGCTCTCCAGCTGCAGGTATAAAAAAATAAAAAAATGAAGAAATTAACTGCAGCCAATCAGCATCAGCAGTACTGAGGTCATGAACTCTTTTACTGTGATCTCATTAGATTTGACTTAACTCTCATGAGATTTCATAGTAAACTTCCTTAAACTGAATAGAGAAATAACATCAGTGTGCATGAGGCTCACTCCCTTGTCTGTCCTCGGACAGACATACTGATTTGCCGCTTAAAGTCCTTTACAATGGGGTGTGAATACTTAGGACATTTTGAGGTAAAATATCTTTCTTTTTTACATAGAGATGTTCAGGTGATATTTTCTAGTCATCTTTTTACAGCTAGGCTGCATCACTTTCAAGTGTTTCAACATTTGGGTATCATGGCCCTTTAAATTACATGCTATATGAACCATTAAAGTTCAGTTTTGACATTCATGTCCCTTTAAATCCCAATTTTCCCTCATTTGCCTCTTTTCTGAGTAGAGGGAATTACACATAGAAAGCGGTCTGCCTTAGAAATCTATGGCTATTAACTACTTTGAGAAATGGGGGTGCTATAAAAACAATTAGGGCTACACAGCAACCACCAGCACTTCCCACAATTGCAACTGACTAGTTTTATTTTGTAGCCAATGATATATATATATGTATATATATATATATATATTATGAAGGGATTTACGAATATTAGAGAATGAATGTGCTAGTTGGCTGAATTCCTCCTGGTAATGTAGGCAGAGTCATGCATAAAAACATCAGTTTGTGCAAATATAAATCACAAGAAAGAGAAAATGAGGGAAACCACGTAAAATGAATTTAATAAAGTGGACGGCTTGGGGCACGGACCCTGTAATCATTACAGTAAGCCTCAGTGATAATCATTGGTAACAAAGTGGCCTTTGTTCTGATCAGAGAAGGAGGCTGAGAAGTTTGATGTTCAGCTCGGGGTTACAAAAAACATGAAGTCTTTTTTACAATAGAGCCTGTTTGTATTTGAGCCGCAGAACAATGCTTTCCTGTATCAAATAAGAATAAATATGTGAAGTAAATCTCATAGCTAACTTGTATCTGTGCTACAATAGCATGTTTAAAGGGCACAGAGGTAGAACAACACTGACAGCTAGTTGTAATAATCTAATATTAATCTGTGCAGAGAAATGATATAGATAATCAGATCAGACAGATAGATAGACAGGCAGACAGACATAGATGACAGACAGACAGACAATCAGATAAATAGATAGATAGCAGTTCCATTTTAGTTACTAGATCACATTCTGATCACTATTATTTAGCAACAGTGCACCATTAATTAGTAATAACAGCTCTATTACAAATTGCCTAGATGCTACTAGTCTCAGCCTATATAACTCTGGTACCTACTGTATGCCATATAAATGCCAGTCTTCCTGTTTAGTAACCATAACTGTAACTGCATAAGGCAGACCATCAGAAGCAGGGACATGACAGCACACTTATTATTTCATTGCTGTGGGTATTACAGTATCACCTTGACTATAACACATGTAGAAGAAGTTTAGGGAGCGGGTGGCTGGGCAATTGAGTAAATATGCTCACACACGGGTCCTATATATTTTCCAGGAAAGCCTTTAGAATACTCTAATAGGAGATCACCCCTGGCTTCTGTAATGTTCATTAGGGTGACCATATTGCCGCTTTAAAAAGGGACACACATGGAAAAATACATATGTCAGGGTTTTTATACAAAACATTTCTTTAAACTGCCCTGAAAACAGCCCTGACATATGTATTTTTCATATGTGTCTCCTATTTAAAGCGGCAATATGGTCAGCCTATTCATGCTACATTGTAAAAAATGAATTCCCTTTAAATTGTAAATTGCAGTATGTAGAACATCTCATTAAAATTTTATTGGAATGAAACGCAAGTCCTCTTAGCTATTATAGAATGTTTTATTGAATTCTGTCAAACTTACACAGCTATTGAAGTATGGCTGTGCTCTGTTACAAACATACTTCCTTTCATGCCAGTTTTAACCTCTTAAGGACATATGACGGAATTTTTCCGTCATAAAACAATTGAGCAAACAGAAAGCTGTGTCCTTAAAGGGTTAAAGAGATATTGTAATGCAAAAATATCATTCTGAGTTGTTAAGAGCTTGTGATTGTTGCACTAATGACCACAGCAGCAAAATGGTTAAACACATAGTTAAAGTCTCACTTGGAAGCCTCAAAAATTGCAGATCCTAAACAGTACAGAATCGATCTCTGCATATGCATTAACCCCTTAATGACCGCAGCACTTTTCCATTCTCTGTCCGTTTGGGACCAAGGCTATTTTTACATTTTTGCGGTGTTTGTGTTTAGCTGTAATTTTCCTCTTACTCATTTACTGTACCCACACATATTATATACCGTTTTTTTTTTTTTCGCCATTAAATGGACTTTCAAAAGATACCATTATTTTCATCATATCTTATAATTTACTATAAAAAACATTATAAAATATGAAGGAAAAATGGAAAAAAAACACACTTTTTCTAACTTTGACCCCCAAAATCTGTTACACATCTACAACCACCAATAAACACCCATGCTAAATAGTTTCTAAATTTTGTCCTGAGTTTAGAAATACCCAATGTTTACATCTTCTTTGCTTTTTTTGCAAGTTATAGGGCCATAAATACAAGTAGCACTTTGCTATTTCCAAACCACTTTTTTTCAAAATTAGCGCTAGTTACATTGGGACACTAATATCTTTCAGGAATCCCTGAATATCTATTGACATGTATATATTTTTTTTTAGAAGACATCCCAAAGTATTGATCTAGGCCCATTTTGGTATATTTCATGCCACTATTTCACCGCCAAATGCGATCAAATAAAAAAAATTGTTCACTTTTTCACACTGAAATTATTTACAAACAACTTATGCAATTATAGAATAAATGGTTGTAAATGCTTCTCTGGGATCCCCTTTGTTCAGAAATAGCAGACATATATGGCTTTGGCTTTGCTTTTTGGTAATTAGAAGGCTGCTAAATGCCACTGCGCACAATACGTGTATTATGCCCAGCATTGAAGGGGTTAATTAGGGAGCATGTAGGGAGCTTCTAGGGTTAATTTTAGCTTTAGTGTAGTGTAGTAGACAACCCCAAGTATTGATCTAGGCCCATTTTGGTATATTTCATGCCACCATTTCACCGCCAAATGCGATCAAAGTAAAAAAAAATGTTAATTTTTTCACAATTTTAGGTTTCTCACTGAAATTATTTACAAACAGCTTGTGCAATTATGGCACAAATGGTTGTAAATGCTTCTCTGGGATGCCCTTTGTTCAGAAATAGCAGACATATATGACTTTGGCGTTGCTTTATGGTAATTAGAAAGTCGCTAAATGCTGCTGCGCATCACACGTGTATTATGGCTAGCAGTGACGGGGTTAATTAGGTAGTTTGTAGGGAGCTTGCAGGGTTAATTTTAGCTTTAGTGTAGAGATCAGCCTCCCACCTGACACATCCCACACCCTGATCCCTCCCAAACAGCTCCCTTCTCTCCCCCACCCCACAATTGTCCCCGCCATCTTAAGTACTGGCAGAAAGTCTGCCAGTACTAAAATAAAAGTTTTTTTTTTTTTAAAAGAAAAAAAAGCATATTTACATATGCTGTGTTTAGGATCCCCCCCTTAACCCCCAACCTCCCTGATCCCCCCCAAAACAGCTCTCTACACCTCCCTCTCAGCCTTATTGGGGGCCATCTTGGGTACTGGCAGCTGTCTGCCAGTACCCATTTTGAACAATCAAATGTTTATTTTTTTTTTTTTTAAATTTCTGTAGTGTAGCTCAATCGCCCCCCACCCCCCCACCACCTAAATCACACAAGGGCTTTTTTATTTATTTAAATTTTGTCCCACTTTGTGTTTTGGGGACACATTTTTTCCGTAGTGTAGCGGTTCCCACCCGCTCCCTCCCCGTGCACGCGCCCGCCCCCGCCCCCTCGTGCACGTGCGCACGCCCGCGCGCGCCCCCGGACTCCCCCGCCCACGATCCCGCCCCCCTCCACATGACCAGGGCCATCGATGGCCGCCACCCACCTCCCATACCGGCTCCCACCCACCAACGATACCGGCCATCGATGTCCGGTGCAGAGAGGGCCACAGAGTGGCTCTCTCTGCATCGGATGGCCGTGAAAGGTTATTGCAGGATGCCTCCATATCGAGGCATCACTGCAATAACCGGAAAGCAGCTGGAAGCGAACAGGATCGCTTCCAGCTGCTTTGCACACTGAGGACGTGCAGGGTACGTTCTCAGGCATTAACTGCCTTTTTTCTGAGGACGTACCCTGCACGTCCTCAGTCGTTAAGGGGTTAAAATGCTGAGCATGTATTAAAATGTACTCTTAGATGCAACAAATAAAAAATACTTTTGTGTCTCTTTAGGACAATATTCTAAGAGAAATTTAAAAAAAAAGCTGAGCAATGTTTTTTTGGGGAAAAAAGGAAGATTTGGCCCCAAGCAACATGCCTACAAATACATGTACAGATAGATAGATAGATAGATAGATAGATAGCCCTAGAAAAAATTAAAGACCAGCCCTATCTTTCTCAAGGGAAAGGATATTGTTAATTGAAGAAGAAGTACATTTATATAAGTTTGTAATTAAAGAAAATGCCTGATTGTTATATAGGCACCTAACAACCCAATTTCATCCAAGATTTCCTTTGAGTGTGTGAAAATGATTATCCATAGTGTGATCTGGAGAAGATACTCAAACAGTGTTTCACTCTTTTTTCACAGTGTGACTTAACTAGATGCTAAAACCATTAACGAAGAGATACTGAAATGGTACATGGTCTAGGAAATAAATATTACATATAGCTCAGAGGAGAAAAGAAGTGATACAACTGTATCACCTCACCAGCAGTACCACCCTCTTTAAATTGTAGCTGACCAGGCCTAGTTGCTGCGACCCACCGAGAAATCTCCCGGTAGGCCAATCCGGCCTTGCTGCAGACAAACAGCAGCCTTACAACATCACTGCATACTTCAGTATTGTGGTTACATGCAGGAAAAAGTGTGGGCATGTATGTAATTCTCTCACAGTCGCTGCCAAGTGCTGGCCCAGAGGAAATGAGAAAGTGCAAATGAGAAAGTGCTTGACCAGGCATTAGAGCAGCAGTGGTGCTGGTGAATACAGAGACAACTGGCACCGCTGCAATCGCTGCAATCGGCTCAAACTGTCTGGCACCCAGCTAAACACACCTGGTGAGCCAATGACAAGAGACAAATGTGTGTAGCCACCAATCGCTAGCTAGCTCACAGTAGTGCATTTCTGCTGTCAAGGATATGTACGTATATTTTTCAACAAAGGATACAAAAAGAAGAAAGTACATGTGATGAGAGAAGTGAATTAAAAGTGACCTAAAAGATAATTTTTTTGCAAATTCTTTTTTTCTTTCTTTCTTTTCGCTGCTCTGTATAAAATAACTTTTTCTTGTGTAAAGGGAAATAAATTCTTATCATAGCGTGATATCTATTTGTGTGGTTATGTTATAATTCCACATGATATATTTTAAGGAAGAACTGACTGTGGACAGATGGGAAATCATATTATATTAGAATCTGACTGTACTGGAACATTCTACATAGTAGCTTAGGTAGCAATATAGAATTAGCTATAGAATTAGCTATAGAGGCATTCCCATAACTTATTTAATAATTTTAACTCATATTAAAAAAAAAAAAAGTCAGTCATTAAAACCATTATTTAGGTTAAAAATAGATCCAGTTCTGCAGTTGTGTTTTACATTAACATAATATATATACTATGTTATATAAAATGTTTAATTATATGACATAAACAATTTGGTATATACTGCCGTTATTTATTTTGTGTCATTTTCCTGTAATTTAATTCTGAAAATTGTAAGCGTTCCAATGTTAGTGCAGACTCCAAACTTAAAGGTACAGTCAAGACAAAATTAAATTTCATGATACAGATAGGGCATGCCATCTTAAGCAACTTTCCAGTTGACTTTTATAATCAAATTTGCTTTGTTCTTTTGGTATTCTTTGTTGAAAGTTTAACCTAGTTAGGATGATATGCTAATTTCTAAGCTCTTGAAGGCCTCCTCTTATCTCAGTGCATTTTGTCAGTTTTTCACAGTTAGACAGTGCTAATTCATATGTGCCATATACATCTACAAATGATTACCATGGTAAACTTTGCTTTAAAAGCATTATTATTAGCTTTATTGCTTAATGACGTGCCCTATAACAGTGAGTATAACAAATAAACAAACCTATTTGAATGATCCTTGGAATAAAATATGTACCCAGGGCCGGATTGGCCTACCAGGATACCAGGAGATTTCCCGGTGGGCTGTGGCAGCTTGGGCTGGAAAGCTACAAAATTTAGTCGGTGCTAAAAGAAATGCAGGTACGAAACACACAGTGTAATTAATTTGCTTCTTCTAAAAATTGTTAATATGTTGTGGTCAAGCTTGTTCTCTAATGTTTATTGTTTGCTTTGTTTCTAATTGAAATTGCAATAACCACTGAATAGATTTTGATTAATGAGTGTATGTGGAATATAAAAATTGCATATGATGATTAAAGAACATATTGCTCATGCTTCAGAGAGTCTGGATTTTGTGTAATATAAGCAGCAGGAATTTTTGCTTGTACAGCAGTTTTGGAGGCTTCACAGCATATAGAATTTGCCTCTTGAGGAAGATAACAGTGTTGATGAAGCACGGATCTGGGCTTAATATAACCGCTACTAGTTGTGAGAGCACTTTCATTAGACTCAGAAAATGTTAACCTCTCAGCTACCAGAGAGAACTTTAATATATTATTATACATTGGCTATAGAAAATCTTCCCATTTACTGAAGCTAAAGGTATATAAGAGAAAATGCTCTAATATTTTTGAACTATTTATTATTGAACTGTTGCTTTCATTTAACTGTATGTTTAACCCCCCCTGCAAATGTATTACACACATAGGTAAAGTCAGCTCCAGAGCAGCAGCTCCAGACTCGCAATGCACTACTGAGAAATAGCTGAACACGTCTGCTGAGCAAGCAACAAGAAAAAAGTGGGCAGCCAACAATTACCAGTTAGTTCCCAATAGAGTGAAATATGTATATATTCTTTTCAACAAAGGATACTAAAAGTATAAAGTAATTTTGAAGGAAATGTAAAAGTGTTAAAAACGTAATGCTTAATCTACATGATAAAAGTTTAATTTTGACTTTCTTATCCTGTCATGGATGAACGACTACTTACTGTAAATATTTATGCTCATTAATGTATACTTAGTTATTCATTTTACTTTTTTTTGCTGGAGTATATTAAATTGTTTACAAATAGATCATTTACCTTTATTTTCTCATGTGAAATAGCTGATTTTGCATGTTGAAACTCCCAATGGAAGGTGAGAAAAAGAGAGGGACCTGCCCATTTGAAAGTATTTACCTGCTTGCCTGAGTACATTAACCTTTTAACAACATTAAAGCAAGTTATCTAGAAATGAATGTAGTTAATTGTGTGAGTGTGCTGTACGATTGTCTGCTATGTGTGATATCCCTTTCTTTCCTTCTCTAGCAACCAAGCTGAACGTGGTGCCATTTTGTTAGTTTTATACAGGGTGCAAAAAAAATGTCATTATTTTTGTGATGAATTGTTATGTCATTGGCTGGATTTGATAAGTGAAACTAGACCTTCTGGCAATATTTATGCCCACTTTTGGCATTGGAAGAAGGGCATTCAGATTTTTGGCGTCTTTCCCTGAGACATATCAGATGTGTGTTCATATTCCAAAATTAGAGTTGCAGCAGGGTTAGAACGTCTGAAGAATAGGGCACATTATTCTGAGTAGGGAAATCAGGAATTGGGTGGGAATAACAAAAAGTAATGGTTCAGAATACACAGAACCAATTGTGTGCAGTGTAGGCTAAGTAAACAGAAAACATTTATTATTATAATATGTTAGGTTTATTTAGCTTTCATTAACACAATCATCTGTGGAAGTAGCAAGGTGATACAATATGTAAAATATAACAATGATACAATAATCAGTACTTTACACTGGTCTGCCAACTGTTCATGTAACACAACTGAAGGAGCCCCACATCGGATTTCTGACTCCTAAATTCCATGGTGAGATTTAAAGGGACATGCTACACATATGCTAAATCACTTGAAAGTGATGCAGAATAACTGCGAAAAAGCTGACAAGAAAATATCACATGAATAAAAATGTTGGGATGGACAAGATCTTGACTGAATATTTAAAATCCTTACAGTGGATATGGCTACTGGGGAAATTGTGATCAAATATATATATTCCTATTTTACATAGAGATGTTCATATGATATCTTAGAGTCAGTTTATTACAGATATGCTGCATGACTTTCACGTACCTCCCAACATCATCTGCCGGATGATTTCCAAGATGTGAGAGGTTATAAGCTTGTTGACAGTAGTCCACCAGTAATTTGTGGACGGGAACAACACATGAAAGGGGTGGAGTTATGCATGTGTGGACGGGATACAGGTGGCCCATCGGCATGCCTGGGCAGCTTATGAGTGTTTCTAATGGGGCCTGGGAGGTAACATTTTAAGTGATTTAACATTTAGTTATCATGTTCCTTTAAGTGACATCATTTTAGATCCTGTATGTATATGCACATGTTTGCATTAATCTTAGTAAGCAATTAAAGGGACAGTCAACACCAGAATTTTTGTTGTTTAAAAAGAAAGATAATCCCTTTATTACCCATTCCCCAGTTTTGCATAACCAACACGGTTATAATAATACACGTTTTACCTATGTAATTACCTTGTATTTAAGCTCCTGCTGACTGCCCCCTTATTTCAGTTCTTTGACAGACTTGCATTTTAGCCAATCAGTGCTCACTCCTAGGTCACTTCACGTGCATGAGCTCAATATTATCTATATGAAACACATGAACTAATGCCCTCCAGTGGTCAAAATGCATTCAGATTAGAGGCAGTCTTCAAGGTCTAAGAAATTAGCATATGAACCTCCTAGGTTTAGCTTTCAACTAAGATTACCAAGAGAACAAAGCAAAATTGGTGATAAACGTAAATTGGGAAGTTGTTTAAAATTACATGCCCTTTTTAAATCATGAAAGTTTTTTTTCATGATTTTAAGTACCTTATTGCCTAAAACAGTCCAAACTGATGGTGCAATGTACTACACGCCATACATGGACACAACTGCAACCAGTTCTGGGGGAAGGGGGTCTGGGAACTACCAAACTCCAGAGGTTCAAGGTAGTGATTTTCTACATGTCTGCAGCTTTACACAGATCAAGTAGATCACTATTTTCTATATGTTTCTCTCTTTTTTTCTGAGAAGAAATTTGATTGCGGAACAATAGCTGGATGTAAATATTTGGTCATTAAAAAGTTTGTAGCAATGTTATATTTTGCTATAGACTTTGCAGCAATAGAATTCTAAATACATGTGCACACGTCTTAGCTCCTATGAGCCAATATAGGTTTAGACTTCAAGAAAGGATACCACAAGAATGAAGCAAATTTGATCATAGAAGTAATTTGGAAAGTTTTTTTTCTTCTTCTTCAAATTGAACGCTCTCTATCTGAATCATGAATTAATTAATTTAAACTTTACTGTCTCTTTAAACACAAGTTAGATAAGTAATATGATTTTACTGTAAAATTACCTGCTTTTCTCATGAAGATATAGGCTATGGTTATATTGGGTTCATGCAACAATACAAACCATGGTTTTCACTCAAAGCACTGTATTTATGCTTCCATATGTGAGAAGTATGGGTCGTGTTGTTGCATTGTTTTCTGAATAGGAGTGGAAATATGCTTATGAATGAAGTAAATGTGTTGTCAGAAAATACACATCAATTCACACTGCTGTTTTTGAATCTTGCTGTAAGACTTCCTCTAGCTGCAGTGTTTCCGATTGACAAGCTCCATCTTGTGGTTACTTAAAATATTTTCAACAAGTTTTGTTTATTCTCAGTATGTTAGTGCTTATGTTTTTTCGAAAGACCATTTCCCCCCAAAAGAATACTTTAAAGGCCTGATGATCAATAACTCACCAGCATGGAGAGAAATTATGCAATATATATATTTTTATTTTTATGTAGGACTTGCCCAGCATAGCTAGCTAAAATGTGCCTTTTTAAAAGTATTTTAGGTACCTCGCAGCACTGGAGAAACTTCTTAGATAGTTTTGTTAGCAAGGAGAACTTTACGTCTCTGGCCCCATAGACTGTGGATTCTGATTTGTCAATCAAACCCTTGGAATGGAATGGGATGTGTAACTTAGTATCTAAATAATATTACCCTGTGCTCATATGCTTATTAATGAATGTTTATTGTAAGCTCTGCTCCCCACTACTAAAATAAGTAACAGTGTTATTGGCTTTGCATTTTGGAACACATCTAGTATACTACTAATTGTGCTTCACTTGATGCCATTGCAGATATAGATTTCAAGCTTGCAATGCAATTACACCTGTCTGTTTTCCTTGTAGGGTATCTTGATGTTATTTGGACATATTATGTCTCTTTGAAAGAGTGGGAAGGCATCCAGACTTATGTTGCTATATTTGATGGAGGTACTAAATAAACATTTGTGGATCTAGACCTGTATTGAGTGAACTGATTCTTCTGCAAATCTGTCCTTACCTAGAAATAGTGAACTTAAAAAATTCTATCACGTATAAACATGTTAAAGTGAAAGTAAGGTCATGATTCAGATGCATGCAATTTCAGGCCACTTTCCATTTGTCTAATTTGCTTTGTTCTCTTGGTATACTTTGTTGAAGAGTAAACCTAGGTAGGCCCAGAAACAGCAATGTACTGCTGGCAGTTAGCTGAACGCATCTGGTGAGCCAATGGCAGCTGGCATATATGTGCAGCCACCAATCATCAGCTAGCCCCTAGCAGAGTCTACCTATGGATAGCTTTTAACAAAAGATACCAAGAGAACAAGTGGTAATAGAAGTAAATTAGGAAGTTCTTTATAATTGCATGTTCTGGTGGTGTGTTCAGGCAGCTGTCATGACCGGCACCATTATCTACAACGGAGAAGAGGAAAGCTAGTTATCCATCGAATACAAGCTACTATGTTGACATCTGCTAACTGAAATTACATAGCTCTGCTCATCTATATACAGTCATGGCCAAAAATATTGACACCCCTGCATTTCTGTCAGATAATGCACCCCCGCCCAGAATATTGTTGCAATTACAAATGTTTAGGAATTCTCATGTTTATTTCTTTTATTTGTATTGGTATGACAAAAAAATTGGAGAAAAAAAAGCCAAATCTGACACATTCCACGCAAAAATCCAAAAATGGACTGGACAAAATTTATTGGTACCTTCTCAAAATTGTAACAAATAATTGCATTCCAAGTTTGTTATGCTCCTGTAATTTGTAATTAAAGTCACCTGTTAGCAGGTCCTGACATTATAGAAATCACATCGGCAACCAGTTAAAATGGTTAAAAATGTACTCAACCTTTCTGTTGTGTGTCTCTATGTGCCACACTGAGCATGGGGAATAGAAAGAGCAGCAAAGAATTGTCTGAAGATTTGAGAACAGAAATTGTGGAAACGCATGGACAATCTCAAGGTTACAAGAGATCTTATTGTTCCTGTATCCAATGTTCGGAACATTGTCAAGAAGTTAACAGCCCATGGCACTGTAGCTAATCTCCCTGGATGTGGACAAAAGAGAAAAAATTATCAAAGATTGCAGCAAAGTATTGTTCAAATGGAGGATAACTCCATCAACTTCCAGACAAATTTAAGCTGACCTTCAGACACAGGGTACAAATGTGTCAGCTCGCACTATACGTCGGCATCTGAATAAAAAGGGACGCTATGGTAGGAAACCCAGGAGGACCCCACTGCTGACACAGAAACATAAAAAAGCCAGATTGGAGTTTGCCAAAACTTACCTGAGGAAGCCAAAATCTTTTTGTGAGAATGTGCTGTGGACAGATGAAACAAAATTACAGCTTTTTGGTAAAGCCCATCATTCTTCTGTTTTCAGAAAAAGAAATGAGGCTTTTAAATAAAATAATACAGTCCCTACAGTCAAACCTGGTGGAGGTTTACTGATGTTTTGGGGTTTCTTTGCTGCTTCAGGCACTGGATGTCTTGACTGTGTGCATGGCATTATGAAATCTGAAGACTACCAAAGAATTCTGTGGTGCAATGTAGGGCCCAGTGTTAGAAAGTTGGGTCTCTGTCAGAGGTCATGGGTCTTACAGTAGGAGAATGACCCAAAGCACACATAAAAAAGCACCCAAGAAATAGTTTAAGACAAAGCGCTGGATAGTACTGAACTTGCCAGCAATAAGTCCAGAGCTCAATCCCATAGACATAGAGCATATGTGGTGAGATCTCAAAACAGCAGGAACCCTTTCAATCTGAGAGACCAGTAGAGAGGTGTAAGAAACTCATTGATGGTTGCAGGAAGCGATTGATTTCAGGATTTTTTTCCCAAGGGGTGTGCTACCAAATATTTATTTGAGTTTTGCATGGAATGTGTCAGATTTGGCTTTTTTTCTCCATTTTTTTGTGTCATACCAATACAAACAAAAGAAATAAACATGAGAATGCCTAAACATTTCTAATTGCAACCATTTTCTGGGCGAATTGGTGCATTGTCTGACAGAAATGCAGGGCTGCCAATATTTTTGGCCATGATTGTATGTTTTGCTGCATCAACTAATGCCATTCTCAGTCTGCAGTAGATCTGGACAATTGGGACCTAAGGTGGCCATGTGCAAGTAGGCCTCATCCCCCTGGATCACATCTTTGATACTACATTGTGGATACAGCTTCTATATTCTGACACCGCTGATTTTTGTACAGTAGTGCAATATGACAATGGAAGTAAGATAGAAACAAAAAACAGAGACAGGAGCACCGGATACAGTTCAACATTTTATTGCAGTTAAAACATGGAAATAAGGCTGTGGTGAAAGTGTAGGTATCCCAGTTACCCACTGATGCGCTTCGGCATTGTGCCATATTCGTAGCATGGGTAACACCTGAGTTTCATACCTTTTTATACCTTAAAAGCCCCTTCAAATTGGCTAAAAGAAACATGTGATTAATACCTCTCAAACACACCTTGGTGTAAAAACAAGCCTCCTGATAGACATTTAAACACTATTAATTATATATACATTTGTATATATGTATTGGGTACTTGTTAAGCGCGGCTAATCACCCAAAAGGGTCTCAAGGAGCTGCTCATTTTATCGACCTTGGAAGGATGAAAGGCTGAGTGGACCACGTTGGGGATCAAACCTGCAACTCTGTGGTTGTTACAGAGCTCAGCCACAGTGCCCTAGCATGCTGAGCTATCCGTCCAGCTTTTCATTTCAGATTACTTGTATGTTTACATATTGCCAAATGAACTTCAATATTAAAATTTAATTGTATACAATGTGTTCATTGAGCTACAAGAAAAACCTGTAAAAGATTACAAAAATTTCAAAAATGTATGCAAGTTACAATGAGATATCAAATAACATATGTACACCGTGGTTTCATTTTGAATGACAAAGAAGTGGTTACACTTGTGTGACTGTACCTTGTAATATTAAATGATATAACTGTATCACATATGGTTACATATTATTACATAAAGAGATAGAGAAACTCTGTTATTGGACTCTATTAATAGATAGATATAGTACATTAATCTATCTGGCTTAAACATAAGCAATGTGCCTAAATGTTATAAAATGCATGCCTCCGCCCAGTAGCCTATACATGTACAGTACATATTAGTGGCCCATATAGTGAAATTCCTACAGTCTGACTGGAAAACAGAATCTTAGCACCAGAAGCTTATTAGATAAAATTCTGAATTCAGGCCCTTGGGGACCCTTGTATTTAATCTATGGATTCATAAAACTTCACGTTTGGATAAAAGGATGTTTCTGTCACCGCCTCTTGCATCAGTCTTAACTACTTCTATTATAGACCATGTTAAAGATCTTGTGTCTTTATTGTGTTTGGTCTTGAAGTGTTGAACAAGCGGCATTGACAGATCACCTTGTTTAATATTACAAAGGTGTACGCTTATCCTAGATCTCAATTCACGGGTCGTGAGACCTACGTTTTGGATTTCACACAGCTTGCAATTCAAGAGGTATACAGCGTATGTGGATCTACAGTTGTAACATGCTTTGTGTACAAACGTTTCCCCTGTTGTTGCATTTTTAAAGCCATTGCCCACCTCTACAAAATCACAGGCTGTGCAATTAAAATAACTGCATCTGTATACCCCTTTAATTCGAAGCCAAGAGCTTTGTTGTGTCCCTTGTGGTCTCAATTGTGTGGGAGCAATAGTATTGCCTATCGGTCTTCCATGTCTATAAGCAAACCTGCAACCTCTGGAGACTACATCCACCAAACCATCATCTGCTTTAAGTAGGGGGATGTGTTTGCGTACAATATTGCAAATTTGGTGGTATTGCCTACTATACTGTGTAACAAAGGTTACCCCATTGAAGTCTTTGTTATTGGTACCAAGCCTTCCCTTATCTTTTAAGAGCTCGGACCTTTCCAAACTTGCAACCTCATCACGCACTTTTTTAATGTACCTTTTCTCATACCTTCTTTTCCGAAACCTTTCAGAAAGCTCCTCTGCATGAGATGTGTAACCTTTGTCACCAGTACAGTTTCTTCTCAAGCGGGTGAATTGCCCTTTGAGTACTGAGTTAAAAACCCTTTTTTGGGTGGCAGTCTTGGGCATAGAGAAGTGTATTCCCCGTAATGGGCTTTCAGTATAATTTCACTTCTACACCTTCCTCCTTAGACCCTTTTATGGTGACATCCAAGAAATAAATGGTGTTTTTCCCATACTCATATGTGAATTGTAAACCTACAGTGTTGATGTTTAGCGTATCCACAAATTGTGCAACCCTTTCTTTGTCCCACTTCCACACAAAAATCAGATTGTCTATATACTGCCGAAAATAGACTATATCAGATCTAAAGGCATTACCATCTCCAAAGATGTGGCACAGCTACCACCAACCCATGTAGAGGTTGGCTGAAGAGGGGGAAAAATGTTTCCCCATGGCCGTGCCACATCTCTGAAGATAGAAGGCCCCTTCAAACAAAAATAAGTTGTGAATTAGTTAAAACTTGGTGACTTGGTGACTTGGTGAGAATGAAAAGTCTGAAATCCCTGCTATACTCAGGTATTCTCCTCAGGAAGAAGTCTATGGCCTCCAATTTCCTGTCATGGGGAATTGATGAATATAAAGATTTCACATCAATTGACAACCAGCCATAGCCTTCATCCCAGGAGATCAATTCCATTTCACTCAAAAGCTGTTTGGTGTCTCTCAGGAAACTCATTAAATTATCCACTAGTGGCTGGAGTATAGTATCCAGCCACTGTGAGAGTGGTTCCAAAATGGATCCTATCACACTGATGATGGGCCTACCCTCCACATTTCCAGTGTCTTGTGCACCTTAGGAAGGTGATTAAAGATAGGAGTTCTTGGATGGTCCACATATAGAAAGTAGGGTTGCACCGATACCATTTTTTTATGACTGAGTACAAGTACCGATACTTGTTTTCAAATACTCGCCGATACCAATTACCGATACTTTTGTGACAGTTTACCAAGCACAATACAGACAAATTTTTACAGATTCCTTCTTTATAATTATAAAGGGCTGTAATTCAAAAGACATTATGAAATAATAAAAAAGTTCACTGAACATGTTTATAAATAAAAAATATTACAATAAAATATTAAATTTAAAGGGGTGATACAATTGTGTTGTAGGGCTGTTATATAACATCAATCTGACATTTGTATGGAGGTTCGACTCTAAGTTGAACCGTCTTTCACTTTCCACACTACTGCATGGGGCAGAAAGATATTTTTGGGCCATTTTTGCCAGAGCTGGAAATCTGTCTATTAACTGCCCAGTACTTCAGGCGTTTGTCTGAACAAGGTATAGTGATCTCTCCTACAATAATACAAATTACAGCAAATTGTATTGGCAGAACAGTAGTAAACAATTTTTAGTTTAGTCTCCACTCCAGTTTAAAATGAAATGGGAACATGCAGTTTGAAAAATCATCACAAGATAGCATATGGGTAGGAAGTAGAGGTATCGGTTTAAGTATCGGTGCATTTGCACGAGTACAAGTACTCATGCAAATGCTTGGTATCGGTACCGATACCGATACTAGTATCTGTATCGGTGCATCCCTAATAGAAAGGAACATGTACTCTGGTCTAGAAAGCTCATTTCCTGTCCGTCATCAATTAGGTGCGTGAGTTCCCTTTGGAACCTGACTGTGGGATTGAATTCCAATTTATCATATTGTTGTCTAACTGTCTGAGTGTGAAAGCTGGATCAAGCTATATGGCTCTATGGGACATTTTTTTCAGCATGGACACATCCATATCTTATAAGGTAGTGGGAATAGAGAGCAGCAGACAGAAGGGACTTAGTGACCCAATCAGGACTTGTTTACAGAACACTGATATCTGAGTTTATTTCAAGTGATCTATACTGTACAACCCCAGATCTGGTATAGGATAAAAGTCTAATCAGACTCCTGATACCTCCTTTAGAAGATTGGTTTACAGTTGTCTCCTTTCTTACAATGACCTTGTAGCCTTTTGTCTTATTTAAGTTAACATATTACATTCCTTTTTTGAAAGCCAAACTTAGAATATTGAGATAAATATTAAATTTTTTTTATTTAAATTGTACATTTCATTTGAATTATGAAAGTTTAATTTCAACTTTATTGTCTGTTTAAAGATATTCGGCTAGATTCCAAGTTTTGCGGTAAGAGCGGCTCGGTACTAACTTGCAAGTTATTTCCACCGCTCACCTCCCTATAGCGCTGCTATTACAGGTTTTCATAAACCCGGCGTTAGCAGGCAATATTGCAGTGTTGAGCAAAATTGAGCTCCATACCACACTCAAATACCAGCGCTGCTTTGAGCTGGTTTTACGTGCTTGTGCACGATTTCCCCATAGACATCAATGGGGAGAGCCGGCTAAAAAAAGCCTAACACCTGCAATAAAGGAGCGTAAAGCTCCGTAACGCAGCCCCATTGATACCTATGGGGAAACAAAAGTTATGCTTACACCTAAACCCTAACATAAACCCCGAGTCTAAACACACCTAATCTGCCACCCCCGACATCGTCGACACCTACATTACACTTATTAACCCCTAATCTGCCGCCCCCCGATATCGCCACCACCTACCTACACTTATTAACCCTTAATCTGCCGCATGCATAAGAGGTGGCACAACTGGCCCCCATAGCTGTGCCCAGAGTTTGACAATAATATTTTCCTCTTATGCATGCCTATATCTAAGCAAATGGGAGACAGACTGTGTATTAGATATTGCATCACAATTTGAGGATAAAATCAAACTTTGGGTACACTACATCGATGATGTCTTGGTCTTATGGAATGGTACAGAAGAAGAGTTAAAGGAATTTATTGCGAAATTAAATATGAATACCCTAAATCTTAAATTTACATATACCCATAATGCTACCAGCATAACATTTTTGGATTTTGCCATTACTGCCAAGAATGGTGTACTGGAGACAGAAATCTATAGAAAATACGATTTTGAAAGCAGACAGTCATCATATAAATTCAGTGATAAAAGGCATTCCATACAGCCAATACCTACGATGTAAGCAGAACTGTTCTACTGTTGAATCATTTAAATTCCATGCTGATGATTTGAGAGATAGACTAATAGAGAGAGGGTACCCCAAGAAACATCTGAAACAAAGTTATTCAAGGACATGCAAAAAAACACGTGATGAAACCCTATATAAAAATCAACAAGAAAGTAGTGAGAACAAAGAGGGGATTAGGTTTATAACAACCTACAACAATAAGTGGCAGGATATCAGAGCAATCTTCAAAAAACATTGGGAGGAACTACATACAGATTAAACAATTAGGGAAATAGTTGGAGAAAGACCAGTAATGACCCCTAGGAGATCCCCTAATTTAAGGGACAAATTGGTCCACAGTCATTTCGAACAAACCAAACAAAAAGGTACATGGTTATCTAAATATAAAGAAAGAAATGGTAATTTTGTCTGTGGTAAATGTAGCATTTGTAAAAATATACAGAAAGGGGATACAGTGTTAGATTGCCATAATAACAGACATAAAATTAAAGGACATATAACATGTCGTAGCACAGGGGTAGTATACATGATTTCATGTTCATGCCCTATGTCCTATATAGGAAAAACCTATAGAGAACTTAGAGATCGAGTGAAAGAACACAAAAGGGATATCAAAAACAAAAATCTCAAAGACAGTAGTGTAGCGAGACATTTTTTCACCTGTCAAGGTATATGTAAAGATTAATACATATATATATATATATATTAATCATATATTTTGCTAGTTAGTAGCAAAAGATTCATTCATTCAGAAAAATTGACTTAACCCATGTCAGTTCTCCCCATTCAGGATGCAAAAGTTAAAAGGGCATACAAGTGAGAACAATAAACATTTGGTTTGTTTAACTTTAACAACCATTGAAAGAGACCATATGTGTTACTGCCTGAAAATATGTGATAAAATATCCTACATTGCCTAGAAGTCTAGTTTAAATGATATGTTTTGTTGGAATGTGACCACTTACATTCAGGTGCAAATGACCCCTGCTGTGTGACTCTGACACTTAAATATACGTAATGCAGACACTACGTCTGGGGGAGTATACAAGCACTGAACCATGGACTCAAAAATAAAAACATTTTTTTTATTCTCTCTTTTTTCCAGAAATCTAATGAAAATTATAGGAACAACTGATGAATGGGATATCTGGATGAATAACTATGTAGCAATCTATAATTTGCTGGATTTTATATACTTTTGAATACTGCATAAAAATGAATGTGTGTATATATATATATATATATATATATATATATATATATATATATATATATATATATATATATATATATTGAAAGCATAACATGTCTTAGCATCTGTATTTTTTAAAAATATTTGTGGACCTAAAAAGAAATGATTGATAACACTTATTTTTATTTCAGATGGACCATAGACAAGATTCATGCATGAAAAATTTGTTGGAAATGCAGAACGTGCTGTATTTGTGTGAAAACATATATAACAGATATATAAATGCCATTAATTTCAGAATAATTAGCAGTATTAATTTGCTTTAATATAGTATAATGCTAAAGACACATGATGTTTCATATTAAAATAATCAGAATAAATATTGTGACCTAGTCCAGTACATAATGAACATAGAACTTATTAATGTAAGGAAATTATGGCAGTTATTACACATTTTAAAGAAATATTTTTAAATGCTAGAAATGTTAAGAATGAAGCTGTGTTGCTGTCATGCTGCCCCCGATGGACAGAATCCGGTGTTGCGATGCAGGTATTACAACAAAGAGATGATTGGTGGTTGCAGGGATGCATCTCCCTGACAACATGCATTCCCAGATGAACCAATACATGTTCAGTTCCAAAGTGCCAATCCGAGACAAGTTTCCGTTTGGGCGTTTCCAATCCTCACCAATGATGGGTAATGATCAAAAAAGGGGAGGGGTGAGATCAGATGATTTAACCCCAAGCATAGAGGCTGCTAGAGGCTGCTGCTGGCTAATCCTGAAGGAATAACTACTGTAGTTATTATTAAAGCACACAGCTACTCTTATACTCCATATGTGGATATCCCCAATTTTTGTATTCTGAGGTGAGATTGTTCCTATTAAGAAATACTGGATAACGATTGGTGTTCATCTTGGTAATGTATTAAAAGATTGCTGTCGTAAATAAATTTAAAGAGCAGTTTGTATTTTGGCTCATAATCATAGCCTATGTATTGTTAAACACATATCCTTAATGCTAAGTTGTTTCATCTGTGCAACTATAGAGTTATAACTCAGAGTTTGGTTATTGGCACATATAATATATACAATTTCTGATATTTTAATAGAAGTGCATATTGTACTATTGTTTAAATTAGCACTGTAAATTTTATTGTTGAATGTTAGCAACTAAATATCTTGGAATCTCATTGTGTTAACTGAGTGAAATTTTAATTTATTGCTAGTTTTAAAGGTAAACGTGTATGAACTCTGCATAGCATATTTTAATAGTTTTTAAACGTGTATAGTATTGACTCACATTCTGATCCATACAAATATATTCCAATGTGTTCATAGATATTAACTAATAAAAAGAATTCAGGTATTTATATTAATTTTATGGTTTCTAGTAGATGCATATTGATTGAGGGTTTATTTTTAAAGGATAATTATTAACTATATTGTATTATATGTGTGTGTAAGTGTGTTAAAGTGTGCGCAAGAGGCACCAAGCTGCTCCAACCCTAAAGTCCCTCAAATTAGGGGTAAAAGATATGTGAAAGAATGAAGAAACAGGAGAAGCGTTAGTAAAAGCTAAAGGTGCTAAAATGAATAAAATAATTTGCTATGCAAACGAAATGAGATAAAATAAAATAAATTTACTTGCTTTGCAAATATAATCAAACAGTCATAGAAGTACATATCCTGCAAAAATAAAATGAAAAAACATACAGGTTTTTAAGAATCGGACGTCTCCGATATATAAAAAACACAGAATTAAAATAAATGACTACTGTTGCCAATATAAACCTTGTCTCAATATTATGTGGAGGAAGTCCGCATAAAAACTAAAGTCCTCAAATGAGATCAAAAGAGAACCAGAGCCGGGTAAATGCAAACCCGTTTTACCTTCAGGTGTACCGTCCGTGTATTAAGAGTCACCTCCGTGAGGCGTATGCGTATCCCGTGACGTCACTGATCGGGAGGTGTCGTCTCTGTAGGGAAATCCTATTGGTCAGGATAACTTGACAGATGAACTATAGCGGCCGCTATATTGTAGATGCTGAACCCCGCTCTTAGTGCAGGATCGCACGCAGGGTCACAGTATATCCAGATTTCTCTTGTAGACCTTGTAGTGAACGGACTTTGATGTGTGATTTGAAACCGGCTTTAACTTAAGCGCATGGCCCTTCACAATGTAGTCCTCGTGTTCTCCGTGGGTAGCTGAAAAAACTTATCACTCCAATAAAGTATTAAAGTCCTTATAGACAATATATGAAGTGTAAGGCAGCTGTAACTTTCATCAACGCGTTTCTCCCTCTTACAGGGCTTTCTCAAGATCTACAAGAGAAATCTGGATATACTGTGACCCTGCGTGCGATCCTGCACTAAGAGCGGGGTTCAGCATCTACAATATAGCGGCCGCTATAGTTCATCTGTCAAGTTATCCTGACCAATAGGATTTCCCTACAGAGATGACGCCTCCCGATCAATGACGTCACGGGATACGCATACGCCTCATGGAGGTGACTCTTAATACACGGACGGTACACCTGAAGGTTAAACGGGTTTGCATTTACCCAGCTCTGGTTCTCTTTTGATCTCATTTGAGGACTTTAGTTTTTATGCGGACTTCCTCCACATAATATTGAGACAAGGTTTATATTGGCAACAGTAGTCATTTATTTTAATTCTGTGTTTTTTATATATCGGAGACGTCCGATTCTTAAAAACCTGTATGTTTTTTCATTTTATTTTTGCAGGATATGTACTTCTATGACTGTTTGATTATATTTGCAAAGCAAGTAAATTTATTTTATTTTATCTCATTTCGTTTGCATAGCAAATAATTTTATTCATTTTAGCACCTTTAGCTTTTACTAGCGCTTATATTGTATTATAACCCTGCCATAGACTGCCATATTATTTGGAGAGCATTACTGAAATTCTTATAAATATACTGACATATTGTATGGAGGCACTTGCATGAGATATTATTAATATTTATCATATTGATATAATATATTTGTAGAAAATAGAAATTATTATAAAAGAGAGAAAAAATTTCATATTTTGAAATTAATATTTTGAAAATAAAATTTTGTTTTTGAAGATTGAAATATTGATGTTCATATTTCGAGATTGATATTGATATTTTGAAATATTATTAAAGATTAATTTTTGAAAAATTAATAAAAATATTAATTTGTCATATTTCAAAATTAATCAAAAATATTAATTTTTCATATTTCAAAATTCATAAAAATATTATTTTTTATATTTCAAAATTCATAAAAATATTAATTTTTCATATTTCAAAATTCATAAAAATATAGATTTTTCATATTTCAAAACTAATATTTTTTTGTGAAAATATAATTTTTTTTCTTCTCTCTTTTTATTGGTAAAAATTGTATTAGTGTTTTAATTTAACTAAATACTAAGCCAATATAATAATGTCTATCACTAGGAGTGACTCAATTCTGTACAGAGCGTTGAAAATGGTCCCATCACAATACCCCTTACTAGTGGTCAGGTCCTGAAGAAGGACATTATAGGCCACATTAAAGAGAAGTTTAATATTGCGGGTAAATTAAATGATTTTATGGATATGCTTGAAATTAGGGCTAAAAATATTACCGTTGATAATAATATGTGGAATGAAAAAAATGAATTCTTCCAAGAATTATTAATGATTGATCAATGCAAGACTCTCAAAAAGCGAGACAAACTAATGTGATATGCGTTATTGATGAAATGTCGCTTTGTGTCATAGACAAAGAATTGCAAATACGGGAGCTAGAAAGTAGTATTCGTTCCTCACGCAGATGCGAAGAGGATTTAAAAATAGCCAAAAATAAAATGGATGAGTTTGCCCAAAACCTAACCACCTTAGATAAGCATAACATAGACTTATTAACACGGATACAAGAGTTAAATAAACAGCTTGCGCAAAGCCAGAGAGAACTAAGTGATTTAAAAAGGTCATATCCCCATAATGAAAACCCCTATGTTAACAGTGAAAATAATGCAGATAATGCTAACTCTCTTAGAGAACGCATCAGGGACGAAGTGCAGAAATATATGGAAGAGTGTAGACAAATGACCCCTAATGGGTCAGAAATAGATTTCCCAAATAGACAATCACCTCATGATGTAAATCCAGGGAACTGCTGTAACTCAGCTGGTGCGGGTGAGGGAAACTCTAATAAGGAGTCCCAAAGCACGTATAAAATGGTGTATGACTCCCATAAAATAGTTACTTTCCTAAAGGGTGCCGTACCTGTATTCTCCAACAAGGGAACAAACTCTGTAATTGATCACTTAGAGGCCTTTGAAAATGCATTAGCTATAATGAATGTTACAAGTGAGAAATTAAAAATTGAAATTCTGCCCTGGGTATTTGATGGTAAACATCATAAATTCTTTACTTCACTAAAGGATATGAATATTCTTTCCTGGAGTGAAATAAAATCACAATGCAGAAAAGAATTCGGGCAATATCGCACTAAAACTGCTGCGAAAATAGCTGTATATGGTTTAAAATGTAGTGCGAATCAAAGTCCCATCAAGTTCCTTTCTGTATTGAAGAATGCGTACAGTATGGCTGAAGATAATCCCATATTTGATTGCTCAGAATTTGTAAATTTATTTTTTGAAGCACTGCCTACACCCATCAAAATTAATTTAGCTAAAGATTTTGATGAGGACTGCTCATTGGAATGGCTGATCAAAGAGAGTACAAAGTTAGACTCTATTCAGCAGTCCAGTGTACAGGGGGTTAAAAGGAATCAAAACCCAAAATTGTGGCAGAAACTAGGGTGTCACCTAGCCCCCTCAATTTGGAGTATAAAAAGAAAACCTACGCAGAGGTGGCCAGTCAAAACAGGCCATCTCCACAGAGGTTTAACTCTACCCCTTTCCCAACACCGGCTGAGGCGCAAAGAGGCTATAACCAAAACGGGGGACATAATCAGGTGAATAATTACTCACAAAGAGAATACTCACCAAATAATTGGTATCCGCACAAGGGTAGATACAATAGATGGTGAAGATATTCTCAGGGTAACCAGACACCCCAAGTATATAATGCTCCCCAAAGTACAAATAGTGAACAAGCTGAACCCCAGGGGCAACCACGCCAGAATAGAAGTAGCAGCCCTGATTCTGAGGGAACCCAATGGTCCAGGAATCATTATTATGGGGCACCAAGAGATAGGCCCTGGGGTAGAGGTAACTTATACAATCAGGTAGATATGCTTTGTACCCAGTTAAATCGGTTGAGCGAACAATTCGCTAATATGAGTCAACCTTCTACTGTTCAGCAACCGAACAATACTTTTTTAGGGGTACAGCCAGTGGTCAGCAGTGGACCACAGGCACAGTCATAAATACTGCAGTATCACCTGAAAGGGAGGGGAGAGATATACAAAATGTAATGATAAATGTCAATGGTACTAATCATGTTCTCTCCCCACAGACCGGAAACGGACGATTTAGCTGTGATGCAACAAGCAACCTCATCCGGGGAAAATTAACAAATCTCTTCCTTTGCAGTGTTCTCTTAACCTTATTTCCACAGATGCAGTACACAAGAATCCAGCCGACCCTGTCATAAAGGAGACCGGTAAGTATGAAATTCCTTCTGCAACGGAAAACATGACGGATTCAGATAACAGGTGGCGAAGCACACAGATGTATGATAACACCAATTTTATGTGTGAAATGGTAAAAACTGCAGGGAGATATTATGTATTAGCTGAGCTGCAAGATTCAGTCTCCAATCCTATCATGGGATTAATTGATACTGGGTCTCAGGCAACTATTTTATCCCACAGGTACTACACACAGCTAAATGAGCTAACACCCCACAAACCTAAAATAAAAGAATTTGATGGTTCTCTAATAGGAGTTGGGGGTGACTCCCTAAAAGTTTACAGTACTGCCTGGTTAAAATTTAAATTGGGGAACAGGGTCATAAGACACCCTGTCATTATAGAGGATCTGCCAACTGATCATTTAATTATTGGTAGTGATCTCCTGAAGCGACTAAGCACCATAATTGATTGCATAAATAATGTAATTTGGTCACAAGTTAAAAGGCCTATCAATTATGAGAAATCTGGTATATCTCGCCCCCGACATAACTGTCACGTGGTGGAAGAGAAACCAGATGCTGTGGAGATTCATTTCAGGAATAACTCTGTACCTGAAATCACTATTTTACAGATAGATGATCAGACTCCTTTAAGTGGCTCTGATGGTAATACTTTCAAAATTTCGTCTGGAAAGATTGCAAATATTTCTTTAGACGGCGATGTATTAACCATATCTCTCCACAAGGGGAATCATAGAATCCCTAAGGGGGGGGGCACGCTCACAGGGATAGAGAGAGTTAAAGAGGATCTATTTATCCCTATACAAGTGCATGACCTTGGTAAAACCAAGTATGCTAAATTAAACTTAAAACAGGAAGCTAGCTATATAAGCGAAGGCTTATTAGCGCAGATAGCTGAACCTAAAGTGATTAAATATCTTTCTCCCCAAGACCTCTGTGTCAACGGCCTGGATGACAGGTTTGAAAGCTCTAATAAAGGCACTGTTGCCATATTTTGAGTGCCACCGGTGTGTTGTTTTAGGTTTGAAAGCTATAACATCACAGCTAAGTGCTTATTATCTGTCTCTATAGGTAATAAGTCAGTGAAGCACCTGTTTTTAGTTTTAAATACTCCCCATAATCAAATAGACATTGGCAATGATATCTTACATAGATATGCCATACAAATAGATTTGATTAACTCTTGCCTCTGGAGCAGGTTAAAGGGGAACCCTAAAGTATTTCAGGATGAAAATGCATCCCTGAAATCAAACCAGCAATTGCCATATGCTGTGAATATGCAGGTGTCTAGCGATGTTATAATTCCTGCCGGGGCTGATAAATTTCTTTTACCATTACAGGTAAAGAGAGGCCAGAAATTAAACACTAATTTGCCTCTCCCATAGAATACAAAAATCTGGGTGTTACTATGGCCCACACACCTTTGGTGAATATTGGAACTATTCCAATACATGTTATTGTGCATAACTTGGAACTAATATAGGATATGCGCTGGAATCAAGTTATTACACTTTTGGATTCCAGAATAATGTAATTGGGCTAATACCTGAAGGATACTTAACTGAAGAACAATTAATAGAACAATCCTTTGCATCTATGCCAGAGGGTCTATTTAATATTCAGTCTATTTATCCCTTCAGCTCAGAGGAAGGCATCTGTAAAATTGAAGAAGCCTCTCTAGTGTTTGATCAGCCAATCAAACAGCAAGATTACCTCAATACCCAGAGTCATGGGGGCAATGTATTTCATAATCAAGGGGATCTCACCTCTAGGTTGAAAGAAGCCTATGAAATAGGACAGCCTGAAATCTTTCCAGGATTTCAACAAATAGTCGAAGAGCAAATATCCTTAGCTAATGGCTGTTCCAGCGATGATGAACGCCATCTGCTGCAAGAACTCCTGATGGAGTACAAGGATATTTTTGCTAGGGATTCTTATGACTGTGGTACTACAGACTTGCACATTGCAAGAATACAAACAGATCCCGATGCACCACCTGTCTTTGTTAAACAATACAGACTTCCTTTAGCCTCATATGATTCTCTTGCAGAAATCATAAGGAACTTGGAAGAAAGAGGTATTATCCGACATGTGCACAGCTCTTACTACAATCCTATTCTAGGTGTTCTTAAGCCCAATGGACAATGGCGTGCTGTCTTAAGACAGCTAAACAAACGAGTGTACATGTCGGGCTGGCCTGTACCATACATTGACCAGTGCCTAGCACAGATGCATGGATTCAAAATATTCACTGCCATTGATTGTGCACAGGGATATTGGACCATAAAGGTACATGAGGAGGACCAGTATAAGCTGGCATTCTCCTTCCAAAAGGTCCAGTATGAATTTCAGTGACATCCTTTTGGATACATAAATTCTGGACATGAATTTGCTATATTCATGCATAAGGCTATGCCTGATGCACTGGAAAGGGGGACCTTATCTTATGTTGATGATGTTTTAATCAAAAGCACAGACTTTGAAAAACACATCGCAGAGCTTAAACACGTCCTCAGCCAACTTAAAAGGGCAGGTGTCAAATTATCCCTACAAAAAGCTCAATGGTGCCGCACTCGTGTAAACTTCTTGGGACATGAAGTTACTTCTGAAGGACTAAATCCTCAGAAGAAAAAGGTGGAAGCTATAGTAAATTCTAAAAACCCAACTAACTTAAAGGAATTGAGATCATTCCTGGGTATGATGAATTATTCTCGCAAATTCATTGACAATTATGCAGAATTAGTTAAACCACTACTACTTCTTCTAAAGAAGGATGTGAAATGGCACTGGAGTGAGTTTCAAGAGACAGCCATCAAAGAGCTGAAGAGAAAACTCACTCAAGCCCCTTGCTTAGCGTACCCTGAAGGTGGTAAACCTTTCTTCTTAGAAACAGGTTACACAGATGTAAGAATGAGTGCTGTTTTATACCAAAAGCATGATAATTTAAGCAAAGCCATTGCTTATGCGAGCAAAACTCTATCCCCAGTAGAAATAAAATTTATTGATTGCGAAAAAGCCCTCTTATCTACTGTATGGGCTCTACAAAATTTCCGCAGCTATGTACAGGGCAAGAAAATTATTGTAGAAACGTCCCACCAGCCTTTGCTATATTTGCAAAGTGAGAGAATAAGAGATGGGAATTTGTCAAATAGCCGCATAACAGCGTGGACTCTTTCCTTACAAGGCTGGCCATTAGAAATTTGCTACAAGCAGAATAAAAAGAATCCAGTCACACAGGGGCTTGCTGAGCTCCACGACTGTACTGCTAAAGATCCTGGGGAAGAATTGCCAGAAGATGATTTCCTGGAGGAACAATTGCTTTCCCCATATAAAATATGCAATGAGGACCATTGTCAAACATTACCTTGGGTATATGTTGATGGTTGTTCTTACCATGCCACTATTGATGATGAGCGCAGATTAGTCGCTGGCATTGGTATAACTTGGGCAAATGGATTCCCAAATATATCTATAGGTTTCAACATTGGACCAAAATCCAGCCAAGTTGCAGAACTAACTGCTGTTCTAAAAACCATTGAAATGGCTATTGAACATAGTATTCATAAATTTGTGATCATAACTGACTCAAATTATGTGCGCAACAGTTTTGTTGAATACCTGCCAACTTGGAAAAGAAATGGCATGCAGAAAAGCAATAACAAACTAGTCAAGAATGGCAAGTTGTTCTGCAAGATTGATAATCTGGTGGTATCCAATGATTTAACCATCCACTGGAAAAAGACCAAGGGTCATTCCAGGGTTCTAGGTCCTGATAAGGAAGGCAATGACCTTGCGGATTCATTAGCCAAACAAGGAGCCATAACTGGAGAACTCCTTAATATTGACCACTTAATGGGTGCAATTCAGGTAGAAGCCATTACCAGAAACCAGGCAAAACAACAGAGTGAGCCTAACTTGGTACAATGGAGTCAGGATTCTCCTAGTGAGGACCTGATCACTAGTAAAAAAGAAGACCCCATTGTCGGCATCTTCTATAAACACATAGAAGATCCTGAAAGCAACCCCATCTCAAAAGATGATTGTATTGGCAAAGAAGATCTTAGAATCAAGTTACAGGATGGTTTGTTAATTAGAACCTCCAAAACTGGCATTCAGCAATGGGTAGTACCCTCCAAGTTCAGAGGTCTAATGCTTCAACATGCCCATGATGCTCCCACATCTGGTCATCGTGGTGCCAAACTCACATATGAAATATTGCGTGACTACGCTTTTTGGCCACACATATTGAAAGATGTTCAAACCTACTGTCAAGGGTGTTTAATCTGTCCACAGTTCCAACCCACTGCGCCAACGCATAGAGCGCCATTGCAGAAAAGGGGGATGGTAATGCCATGGTAAGATATACAAATTGATTTTATTGGTCCAGTAACAAGGTCATCAAGAGGTAACAAATACATGTTAACAGTGACATGCCTATTCACTAAATGGGTAGAGTGCATCAGTGCACCTAACAATAGTGCTGAAACATGTGCAGCATTGCTCATCAACCACGTGTTTTCCAGATTTGGTTTACCCCAAAGAATCGAATCAGATCGGGGAACCCACTTCACTAGCGAAGTGATGACAAAAATGTGGAAAATACTAGGGGTAAAAAGAAAGCTCCATATTGCTTATAGAGCAGACTCAAGCGGTGGTGTAGAGCGTTACAACCAGTCCTCAAAAAGTTTGTGAGTGAAATGGGTAAAGACTGGGATGTAAAACTACCACTATTCCTAATGGCATTAAGAGCAACTTCAAGTAGTGCTACCAAGATATCCCCTTTTGAACTGATGACTGGTAGGAGAATGGTTCTACCTCAGCATCTGCTGTACCGTACATCAGACCAAAACTTGATAAATGCTGCCAATATACATCAATATGTGGAGAACCTAAGAAAGCACCTGCAATATGCCTTTGCGTTTGCTCAAAGGAACTTAGAAAAAGCTGCAACTGCCACAAAAACCTATTATGATCTCAAGACATCTAAAAAGGAATATGAAATAAATGATAAAGTTTATCTTTATAACTTTGGAAGAGATCAGGTTAGGGAGAAGAAATTTCTTCCCTCATGGAAAGGTCCTTTTGTCATTACTGACAAAATATCTCCAGTAGCCTATAAAATAAGGATCCCCATAAATGAAAGTTTCATAGATGAATGGATCCATATCAATCAGCTGTGAGCATGTCATCCTAGGTCCCAACTACAAGTCATAGAGGGAGAATGAAGTGTCATATCTCCAAATACACTAACGACGTACTGTAGTATAAAGATGCCTAGCTGATGAACATGAAGGCTCAAAAATGACAGACTTTCTACATAGAAGACTGTCTATGATGTGTACGGTCAACATCGTCACCAAATACCATTGACTTTAAGCCAATTTAAATACATGTGTCCTACATCTATTTAAAATTGGAAAGGGGATTTATGTCAAGGTATATGTAAAGATTAATAAATATATATATATTTTAATCATAAATTTGGCTAGTTAGTAGCAAAAGATTAATTCATTCAGAAAAATTGACTTAACCCATGTCAGTTCTCCCCATTCAGGATGCAAAAGTTAAAAGGGCATACAAGTGAGAACAATAAACATTTGGTTTGTTTAACTTTAACAGCCATTGCAAGAGACCATATGTGTTACTGCCTGAAAATATGTGATAAAATCTCCTACATTGCCTAGAAGTCTAGTTTAAGTGATATGTTTTGTGGGAATGTGACCACTTACATTCAGGTGCAAATGACCCCTGCTGTGTGACTCTGACACTTAAATATACGTAATGCAGACACTACGTCTGGGGGAGTATACAAGCACTGAACCATGGACTCAAAAATAAAAACATTTTTTTTATTCTCTCTGTTTTCCAGAAATCTAATGAAAATTATAGGAACAACTGATGAATGGGATATCTGGATGAATAACTATGTAGCAATCTATAATTTGCTGGATTGTATATTATTTTGAATACTGCATAGAATTGAATGTATACATATATATATATATATATTGAAAGCATAAACAAAGAACAACAAAGAAACGATTGGTGGTTGCAGGGAGTCCAAATGGCCAATCCGAGACAAGCTTCCGTTTGGGCGTTTCCAATCCTCACCAATGATGGGTAATGATCAAAAAACGGGAGGGGTGAGATCAGATTATTTAACCCCAAGCATAGAGGCTGCTAGAGGCTGCTGCTGGCTAATCCTGAAGGAATAACTACTGTAGTTATTATTAAAGCACACAGCTACTCTTATACTCCATATGCGGATATCCCCAATTTTTGTATTCTGAGGTGAGATTGTTCCTATTAAGAAATACTGGATATCGATTGGTGTTCATCTTGGTAATGTATTAAAAGATTGCTGTCGTAAATAAATTTAAAGAGCAGTTTGTATTTTAGCTCATAATCATAGCCTATGTATTGTTAAACACATATCCTTAATGCTAAGTTGTTTCATCTGTGCAACTATAGAGTTATAACTCAGAGTTTGGCTATTGGCACAAATAATATATATACAATTTCTGATATTTTAATAGAACTGCATATTGTACTATTGTTTAAATTAGCACTGTAAATTGTATTGTTGAATGTTAGCAACTAAATATCTTGGAATCTCATTGTGTTAACTGAGTGAAATTTTTATTGTGAATAAGGCTAGTTTTAAAGGTAAACGTGTATGAACTCTGCATAGCATATTTTAATAGTTTTTAAACGTGTATAGTATTGACTCACATTCTGATCCATACAAATATATTCCAATGTGTTCATAGATATTAACTAATAAAAAGAATTCAGGTATTTATATTAATTTTATGGTTTCTAGTAGATGCATATTGATTGAGGGTTTATTTTTAAAGGATAATTATTAACTATATTGTATTATAACCCTGCCATAGACTGACATATTATTTGGAGAGCATTACTGAAATTCTTATAAATATACTGACACACCCATCATGACAGTCTGGCCACTTCATTGAAAGTGAGAGGCTTAGAATTAATAGATCTTCAGAGTAGAGGAGGGGATTTAGATAGGCAATTATAGCAAGCACTGATACGCTGTGAAGCCACACCGGAGGTTCCTAGCGGCGAAACACGTGTTGAGTGTTTTCCCATGTCTCGGGAAGGGCCACCCGAGTACCAGAGGAGTCTGCTGTAATACAAAGGGCCTAGAGAGTGAAAAGCAAGGACAGTCCGCTATACAGGTCGCATGGATTCAATCACTGCATGATTGCGACTGTCTATCAGCATCTTTTTTGCAACACATACCGGAGAAGGATTGAATTTCCTGGGGAGTGGTGAGATTAGCAAAGGGCCCCTTAGATGAGAGTAAAGCTCTCAGTAGGAGTTCCCTTATGCTATTTGTTTACCGGCATAACTGTGTGTTATATGTACTATCTCCCCGCTGTATGTTGCGGTATATGAGGACTGCCATTCTACTATATGGTTGTTGTTGCTTATGCTTATAAATAACATGCATGAACTGCTTACTAAAATAAGGTATTAACCGGCTACTATCTGTATATGAGCTGTATGAGGATTGCCATTCTACTAAATGGCTGTTGCTGCTTATTCTTATGAATAACATGCATGAACTGCATATTAAAAGAAGACATTAACCTGCTACTAACTGCTTCATTATAAACATTTAATCATTGCTTTCTTTCAATCAGCATAACAACTCATTGTGGAACATTGTTGGACTGTATCTATTCAAATGTCTGTTTTTTTGTTATTCTTGCTTACTATTTGGCATCTAGTATTCATATATATGAGAAGCACTGTATGATGATTGTCAGTGCTTAACATCAGCATTATTAATGTTGATTTCCTATTGTCTGACATTAGGGTTTCTTTATATGAATGACATACTATAGACATTTTTATATTGCTTATAATTCTCTCCACCATGGCCATGGTTTTGTATTTTTTAATATTTAAGGGTTATTGAGATATGTTTATATTGTATATTTAGGTAGTCAATAAATTTATATTTATCATTATATACCATCTGTGCATTCTGATTCTTTGTCTTTGCTGTGGCCCTAACTGACCATTGGGTATTTAATCTCTGTAATAATTATACTGTAATACATATGAGAAGTGCTGGCTAAGGAATCCTATTATCTTTTTTTACTCTGTACCTTTTTTCTATATATTTCTTTTTCTGTATTGGATATAATTAACAATTGATTTCTCCTGTGCACCCTTTGACACTCAATATTAGTTGTCTAATGTTTTCTCTATTACTTTATTAATCCAGGTGAATCTTTGATCTGGTGTGACTAAATATGTAGGCTTTATTATCTTTTATTTCTCTTTTTGATGATATATCAGTACGCATGTATGCATTTGAGATTGAAATGCCATAGAGTTCTTTTAGACACATGCCCGTGGATTTACTTTGGAGACTCCAACAATTGGATAATATGCGATTGTGTAATATGATCAAATCTAAATGGCCACTCCACATAGCCTTTGAAACAAGGTAATCACTGATTACCATATCGATTACGATGATTTTCTTTGTAATCTTAAATAGAAATATTTTAAAGAGACACTGAACCCAAATATTTACTTTCGTGATTCAGATAGAGCATGCAATTTTAAGCAACTTTCTAATTTACTCCTATTATTAATTTGTCTTGGTTCTCTTGCTATCTTTATTTAAAAAAGAAGGAATCTAAACAATTTCTTTGTTTCAGTATGCTGGATAGCATTTGTTTATTGGTGGGTGAATTTATCAACCAATTAGCAAGAACAACCCAGGTTGTTCACCAAAAATGGGCCGGCATATAAACTTACATTCTTGTATTTCAAATAAAGATACCAAGAGAATTTAGAAAAATTGATAATAGGAGTAAATTAGAAAGTTGCCTAAAATTGCATACTGTATCTGAATCACGAAAGGAAAAATCTGGGTTCAGTGTCCTTTAAAGCTTGATGCTTCAATCAATTACTATTCAGAATCTGTACACGGTAGATACTACCATTCATATTAAATAATAAGAATAGAATGGTATCTATCTGACATAACTTTTACAGAGTATGTTTTGTGAATATCTCTTTTACATTAGGATTAAATGTATGTCATCCCAATATTAATAGGCACAATCAGAATTGAATATTTAGGTTAGAGGAATATTAAGGTTTGTTTGAGTGAAATGGACAGTCTACATATAAATCATTTTCAAATCCCTTTACATATCATACATCATGCAATTAACTCAATGAATTTCAACATGATTATGTTTTATGTATACTTAGATGTGGCTGAGAAGCTCAGAACAATGATGACATAATGATATGGTCTGCATCTAGGCACTCAGATGAATAACATTGACTGTCTGTACAATCATAATATGATTATTGGGTGTTTGGATGTAATATGCATGTGAAATCATGATGTCATTCATGACAATTCATACATAAATTGGAAAATAAATAAAAACATATGTTCATGCTGCATGATATAGAAAGGGTGCAGTAGTGTATTCGAAAAATAATGGAATAATATATTTTATGTTTAAATATTCTTTATTAAACATTTTTTTCAAGTTTTAACATTCACTTGCACAATTGTTCTGACCAGTGGCCCCCCCTGACCACATAACACAACTAACAAGAGGGGTGACCATACATTCAGTTGCCATTAATAACATTAGTATTTCCACAAATCCACCCCTGTTCCTCTTTGTATCTCCTGAGTAGGAGCACTCTTCCTCTTAATGTTCATCGGGTAAGGATACCTCCCTTTCAAGGTCTAGGAGACCACCACATCAGCGTCACCCACAGTGCTATTATGATGTATATAGAAATGATTCTTACTGTAACAGTCATCAAACTTTGTTAACAAACATCAATAAGGGGGGGAGGGGGGGACAGCGACCCTCTTATAGAAAGTAAAATACCTGGTAAATAAAGATATCTGTTCTACGGCACACTCCAGCTTCCTGAAACCGGCTCAATTTAAGTTAGATCTCTAGTTGATTGCTCTGGTCTACCTATCCAGTAGAACCAAACCCTATTCATGACCTCCTTATTGTTTAGGATTCCCGCTGCCTCTTCATACATAGTATATGTGAGTTGTACTTTATTATATATCTCCATCCATGACAGAGCCCCTGTCTTCCAATATCTCGCGATACATATTCTAGTAACTGTACATAGAATTCTAATGAATTTGTTAAGGTATCTATGGAAAGCATCTATGGGTTCGTGTAGTAGTTCCTGTTGTATGGTAAGGGTAAACTCGTCATCTATCAGCTGACCTATAGACGAAGATAGTCCCCTGTAGCACAAGTCGCTCCCCTGAGGGTTCATGCGAGAAGTCCTAACTGGAGTCAAGTACCATCGGAACACTGTTTTCATAGCGTTTTCCTTTAAATCAACACTTAGTAGGCCCTTAACTCCCTCCTGGAAAAGCGTTTCCCTCTCCTGCATATCTTTAATTATGTCTAGTTCTCGTTCCCAAGCTAACATTATGTGGGTGTTGGGTGCATTTAGAGGGGAATGCATTGCCACATAGAGCCTAGATATAGAGTGTTTGGATCTGTGGGGGCTAATGCCAGAGGCCTCTAACACCGTGGACACCTTGCCTGGTGCATTTTTAAGGAAATCTCTAAGAGAGGATTGTAGCTGTAGATAAAGGTACCAGTGTAGCGTGAGGGGTGCAATCCTCTCCCGTAAGTGGGAGAATGACAAAACCGACCCACTCTCTAGAATGTCAGCCACTCTATATAAGCCATTGTTTTCCCATTTCTGGAGATGTTTACGTGTGTCCCCCAGTAACAAATACCTAATTGGCATTAACAGTGAATTTCTCCATAGATTAAGTGTAAGCTCACCTGTGTGCATCCCCGGGGGTTGATTGCTAACTCTAGTCTGTTTTATATCCCAAAGAATGGAGTCTGGGTCCCCTCTAACTCTGTCTCTAATGTGATCCAAATGGCTTCCTCCGACCTTTTTAGTAGCATTGTATCCTGCACTGCTCTAGCTGCCCTATAATATTCCATCAAATTTGGTCCCCCTACCCCTCCTAGTGATTTATGTTGGAGCACTAAAGATTTAGAGATACTTGCCGATTTTGTCCCTCTAATAAAGGCTAAGAGATCCTTCTGTATCTTTTCTATATCTGATTTGACAATAGCTATTGGCAATGCTCTAAATAAATAAAGTAGTTGTGGCAAAATATTCATTTTCACTGCCACTAACCTTCCCAGCCAGGAGAAGTTATATTTACTCCATTTCGTGATGTCTTGCCTAATCTTTCAAATTGTGGTGGATAGTTATGTTTGTACAAATGTTGTGTCTGCTGCGGAAGGTGAATTCCCAGATATTTAAGTGTATGCTTGACCCACTTGAAGTCAAAGTTTAGCTCTAATAGTTTCTGGGTCTGGCAGGGAATGGCTATGGGGAGAACTTCACATTTATCCGAAATAATCTTGTAGCCTGAGATAGCCGAAAAAGAGTCTAATATTGCATATAAATTAGGTAGGGATATGAGAGGTTTTGTAATCGTTAGTAAAATGTGATCCGCGAACAGGGCAAGTTTATATTCTGATTTTGCTATTTTAACTCCCTCTATGTTTGGGTGTGTTCTTATCATAGCTGCCAGTGGTTCAATACAGTGCAAGAATAACAGAGGCGATAAAGGGCAGCCCTGTCTCACGCCATTAAGAATAGGGAAGTTGTCAGATTTATAGCCTCCCGCAATCACTTGGGCTTGGGGTAAAGAATAAATCACTTGGATTTCTGTCATAAAGGGACCGTCAAAACCCATCTTCTGTAAAACAGAATTCATGTCATGTCCAGTCAATTCTGTCGAACGCCTTCTCCACGTCCAGTGTCTCCCTAAATGATGAATGAGATTAGTGATTCTGCGTATATTGTCTGGGGCTACCCTATCTTTAATAAACCCAACCTGATATGGGTGTATCAAACCGGGGAGAATTCCCTTTAGTCGATGTGCTAGGATCTTAGTAAAAAGCTTTAAGTCCTGGTTAATTAGTGATATTGGTCGGTAATTTTGACATCTTATATGATCTTTTTCGGGTTTGGGGATCACTACTATTTTTGCTAACAATAAGTCTCTCTGGATAGGATTCCCCTCCAAGATATAATTACAAAATTTGGTTACATGTGGGATTAAGGTGCTGCAAAACAATTTGTAATATTCCCCCAGAAAGCTGTTGGGGCCTGCCGCTTTACCCGGTTTAAGGTCCTTCAGTGCACTCAAGACCTCTAAGCTGGTGATCGGAGCATTAGACTGTCTTTTTTATCTTTAGTAAGTGATTTTGGTGGGCAATTTGTGAGAAACTCATTAGTGCGCATATCTGTCTCTGTGCTGTGTATGACCTTTTGCCCGTTGTATAGTTTGCTGTAAAATGTAGCAAACGTGTCTACTATTGTCTGTGGGTTGGACGTCATGAGGCTCTACGTCTCTCCCTAATTTTGTGGGCCATATATTTATCCGGCTTGTTAGCATAAATGAAATAGTGTGCTTTAAGCTTTTGGATTGCCCTCGCTGCCTGAAAGCTTAGTCTCTTTGCTAACATGGCCTTCTTAGTCTGAAGAGTCTGCAGTGTCGCTACTCTCCTTGTTAATTTGTGTTGTCTCTC